>NW_019943076.1:160589-178386 GCF_002910315.2 Salvelinus sp. IW2-2015
AGAGCTTTACATGAAATACAGATAGAGATGTAGTAGTCCCAAGTTAATGATCCAAGCGTCAGTTTTGCATTCACCTCCTGATGATTATGATGACTGAACAGCGTTAGAATAAAAAAAAACAAGGCTTAATCATGCTTCTCTCTTCTATCATCTGCTCTCGTCTGCAGGTATTAGTTGATGTAGAGAGGAAAGCCAGTCCCAGTCATCGCACCTCACCAACGTCTTTAAGATAACCCTCCCGGGCCAACTGGCCCCAAGGCGGTGTAGCAGCAACCACCCGCTAGATACACGTTAATTGTGATGAACGGCATGAGAATATGAGCAGGTAGCCACTTTAATTCATGAATCATATGCTGTCTGCCGCTGTTCTTACCTCTTTCCCTTTCTTCTATCTTACACCTCTCTCCCCGCACCTCGTCTGTTCTTCTCGTTTTATAAATGCCCACACATATGTGCCATTGAAGTACAAGATTTAACCTTGCATTATAAATTACAGATTATCATAAATTATAATGCATTTATGTGAATTATATACAGCTGGGATAATGAACTTGTTTCAATAAAAGTTTCACATTCTCCCACTGGTGTGAAATTAAGTATCTCATTGAAATTACTATCTGTGTCTCAAGCTTAATGCAGATGAAGGGATTAGATATGCATCGTTTTTTTTTCTGTCTATATGAATTTACAAATCAATCATGTTTCTAGTCTATTGCATAGTAACAATGTGTGAATCATTGATGTCCCAGAGAGGAGATTATAGTTGTAATACATTACATGCAGACACAACATCATTCAAATCAATGGTGTTTGATAATTGACTGGAAAAAGAATGTCTCAAGATTCATACCTGAACCGCCACCTTTATTTGAAGAGATACATTGATCAGTGAAATATTCAATGTACAGGCTACAATGTGGAATCTCATGCGTGTAATAACTTCAGTACATGTTATATAGGATTTGCATCCTCGGCACAATAAAGTTATTTATATTCTTACTCTATCCATAGCTTCATTAGTGCCATCAAGACTTGAAGTTGATACAACAACTCTGATAGCTGAGGTTCATAGATTGGTAGGCATATTAGTTCAGAAACGTATGTTTAGGGTCCGGTACACAGATCGTCTACACACTGTAGCTAGCTACACATCCATAGGCATAACAATTCATTCTATTCCTCCAACTACACCAATAGCAAGAAAATAGTTAGCTAGCTATGTTACTTCAGCTGCATTGCAACGCAAGCATTACACAATTGCTACATCTTAATTTGCAGTAAAGCTTTAGCTAAGCTAGATTCTTTACATCACTGTATTCACAAGACGACAGCCTGGTTGCTGCTTTTTCTCAGGAGTCCCTCAAACATTAAACAACACAACAATTACCAAATAATTCCTCAAACACTGAGCTAGCATGGCATAATACTAGTCAGTATAACTTGCTGAATTAGCGAATTTTCTTAAAGACTTTATGTAAAAAACAAAAAAACAATGCACAAACGTTGTCTCTATATTAACTAACATATTCCTCTCAATTGTAATTTTTGCTTGACCCGTTATATGACGTTATAACATACATCTGGTCCACCGTAATGTTTTGTACCATTTTGTTGAGAAAGCCACCAACAAGGGTGCGCGCGTGTAGAAATCGTCATTGAACCACTCGATGGATTGGTCATTATAAAAAACCTTGGGACCCAAATGCATAATAGTGCTCAACTCCCCCTGGTGTGCGTCTGGAGCAATGAAGCCGTGATGCTGGGACCTCTACACTCCCCCTGTCGTGTCTGGAGTAATAAGGCGTGACGCTGGGTGCCTTCTACTCCCCCTGGGCTGTCTGGAGTAATGAAGCCGTGACGCTGGTACCTCTAACTTCCCCCTGTGGTGCGTCTTGAGCAATCGAAGCCATGACGCTGGGTTACCTCTACTCCCCCTGGGGTGTCTGGAAACAATGAAAGCCTCGACGCTGGTACCTCTAACTCCCCCTGGTGGGCCTAAAACAGGCTACCTAAAATGTGGTTCTCAATCAGGGACAACCGATAGTGAGAACCATATTTAGTAGCCGTTTTCCTGTTGGGTTTGTGGGTTGATTGTCATGTGTTAGTTGCCGTGTCTTCACTGTAGTATATATCGTCACGTTCGTTTTGATTTGTCTTGGTATTAGTTTGGTTTAGTGTTTCTTCTTAAATAAACTAGAATAATTATTCACTTCAACGCTGCGCCTTGTCCTTCTCTTCCACATACGACGAACGTACACGAATCACCCACCAAAAAAGGACAGCAGCAGGGAAACCAGCGATATCTGGAGCGAGAAATGAACTTGGGAGGAGATCTGGACCGCAAGGGACCTGGTTAACAGGTCGGTGAGTATCCCCCCCAAGCTGAGCTGGAGGCACGAAAGCAGAGAAGCGGTGGTATGCAGGAGGCTGCACGAAAGCGGCTGGAAGCCAGAGAGGCAGTCCCAAAAATGTATTTGGGGGGGGGGGGCAACACGGTGTGGCTAAGCCAAGTTTAGGCACCCTGAGCCAACTCCCCGTTCTTACCGTGGAGATAAGACGACCGGGCAGGCCACCGTGTTATGCCAGAATGTGCACGTGTGTCCCCGGTAGGCAGCATAGCCTGGCTGCGGGTACATAGCAGCACCTCGTATCGGCCGCAGAAAGGTTGGGCATCGATCCAGGTGCCATTAAGCCGGCCCTACGCATCTTGTCTCCATTGCGTACTCCCCAGCCGGTGTACATCACCAGCCTACGCATGGTGTCCCCGTTCAGCCAGCACAGCCCAGTGCGGGCTATTCCACCTCGCCGCACTGGCCTGCTACAGGGGAGCATTCAGCAGGTTAGGGTTGCAGGCTCGGTCTCGAACCTTAGTGCGCCTCCCACGGTCCGGTTATCGTGCCTTCTCCACGCACCAGTCCGCCTTGCAGCCCCTCGCCACCCGTCCTAGTTACCACAGTGCCAAACCACGCCACCAGGCTTTGCCTGATGCGTCTTCAAGTCCAAGACGCCCTGTTCCTCCTCCCCGCACTCGCCCAGTGTGCGTGTTCCCCAGCCCGTACCACCAAGTCCCGGCACCACGCACCAGGCCTACTGTCTGCGCCTCAGCAGCCAGATCTCCCGTTCTGTTCCCAGCGCCATCTGAGCCGCCCATCTGTTCCTAACCTATCAGAGCCCCGTCTGTCCTGAGCCAGCTAGCAGTCGCTCCGGTCAGTCAGGAAGCCACTTAGAGCCGTCCGTCAAGTCAGGCAGCTGCCAGACGCCCGCCAGTCAGGGCGCAAGCACGCCCGCCAGTCAGGGAGCTGCAGAGCCGCCCGCCAGTCAGGAGCATGCCAGAGTCCGCCCGCCAGTCAGGACTGCAGAGCCGCCCGCCATTCAGGAGCTGCCAGACCGACCCGCCAGTCAGAGCTGTCAGAGCGTCCGCCAGCCCGCAGCTTGCCCTTCAGTCCGGAGCCTCCCTCAGTCATGAGCTTACCCTCAGTCCTGAGCTCCACCTCAGTCCGTGCTGCCCTCACGTACTGCCCTCAGCTCCGGAGCTGCACCCTCAGTCCGAAGCTTGCCCCTGTCGACCCCCGTCGTCAGAGGCGCCCCTTTCCAGTGGGGCCTTTAGTAGGGTTGCCAATCTCTAAAGGGGGGTTCAGGCGGCGAGGTCAACCGGTCCTGTAAGACCAGGCACGAAGCGGTAATGGACAAATGGTGTAGTGGGTCCACGATCCAGCGCCAAGCATCCTCCACCGCAGACAGATTGCCCCTCCAGACCCTCCTCCTATGTTCAGTGTTTTGCGATTCCGGATAGTCCGCCACCTTGGTTGGGTGGGGGGGGGGGTACTGTCACGTTCTGACCCAAGTTCTTTTTGTATTTTCTTTGTTTGTGATGGTCAGGGCTGAGTTGGGTGAAGTAATCTATGTTTTCATTTTCTTGTTGGTTTCCTTGTTTTGGCCTATATGCGTTCTCACAGAGGCTAGCTGACAATCGTTGTCCTTGATTGAGGAACCTATTTAGGTAGCCTGTTTTCATATTGTGTTTTGTGGTGATTGTCTATGTTTAGTTGCCTGTGTCTGCACTGTTTATATAGCGTCACGTTTCGTTGTTGTGTTTGTATTAGTTGTTAGTTTCTTCTATAAATAGATAGAAGAATGTATTCACTTCACGCTGCGCCATATGCCTCCTCTCTTCCACATTACGACGAAACGTGACAATAAATGGAATCACTAACCTTTGATGATCTTCATCAGATGACACTCATAGACTTCATGTTACACAACATATATTTTGTTCGATTAAGTTCATATTACTATCCAAAAACCATGTTCAGAAATGCTCCAAAATATCAGAGGAATTGCAGAGAGCCACTCAAATAACGAAATACTCATCATAAACTTTGATGAAAGATACATGTTTACATAGAATTAAAGATACATTTTCTTAATCAACTGCTGTGTAGATTTCAAAAAGCTTTACGGCAAAACACAATATAATCAATCTGAAACAGGTTCCACAAAAGCAAGCCAGACAGTTACCCGCAAATTGTCAGTCAACAAAACTCAAAATAGCATTATAAATCTTCACTTACCTTTATCTTCGTCGGAATGCACCCCAGGACTCCCACTTCCACAAGAAATTTCGTTTTGTTCGGTAATGTCCATCATTTATCTCAAATAGCTATTTTTGAGCGGTTTGGTAAACAAATCCAACGTCAGGGAACACGTTCACTAACCTGACAAATGTCCAAAAGTTCCGAAACAGTCCGTAGAGAACATGCAACGATGTATTGAATCAATCTTTAGAATGTTTTAACCTTTTGGCTGCAGGGTCAGTATTGAGTAACTTGGAAAAATTGCCCATTTCAAACGCCTCGTACTCAATTCTGCTCGTACATATGCATATTACTATTACTATGGATAGAAAACACTCTCTAGTTTCTAAACGTTTGAAATTTTTCTCTGAATGAAACAGACTCCTTCTGCAGCCACTTCCTGACAGAAGTGAGATTTCTGAAATCGAGTCTTTTAAAGCTTGCCTATAAATGGCATGATACGTATTGTATACATACATGTCATACACCTTCCCCTAATGTCAGAGGAAGTGAGAAGAAATGAGTGGATATTCTTGGTCTGAAGTGGAAATAATCCTCTGGAATGAGTAGTCCGCCATTTCCTGTTTTTTTCGAAAGCGCGAAGTTGACCTGGAATCGCCTCTGGAAACTCGTATAGCCGAAATACTATCTCCGGCTTGATTTTATTGATACATTTACAATTATCGTAAAGTATGTTTTTTCAATATAATTTATTAGATTATTGAAATTTATCGGGACGTTAGGCGTGTGTGTCTGCTTTTTGCAGGAGGAGAGCTTAGCACCACTTGGCCAGTGTGCTTGCTAATTCAAGAGGAAAGAGGCGTTCTAAACCAACAAAGACGTCTGGACAAGACCCCTGTACAACATTCTGATGGAAGATCAGCAAAAGTAGAACCATTTGATGTTATTCATATATCTGTCGAACTGCTGCTATCGCATACCGGTTGCATTGAATCATCTGTTGTGTTAGCTATTGTAGTAAGCTAATATAACGCTATATTGTGTTTCCGCTGTAAAACACTTAAAAAATATGTATTCACAAGATCTTTGTCTTTCATTTGCTATACACCATATATTTTTCAGAATGTTTTGATGAGTATTTAGAGTATCTGACGTTGGTGTCTTAATTACTGTTGTTCGGTGCTATATCTGACGTAGCATGTGATGGTTGCATCAATGTAAACTATAACTCCAAATATGCAAATTTTTCGAACAAAACATCAAGTTATTGTGTAACATGTTATAGACTGTCATCTGATGAGTGTTTCTTGTTAGTTTGGTTGTCTTGTTAGTTAGGCGGCTTTGTGCGCTACCTGTGCTGTGTGAAATGTCTGTCCTTTTTCTATTTGGTGTGAGCTAACATAAATAACGGTTTTTCGCTGTAAAACATTTTAAAAAACGCATCGACATGTTGCTGGATTCACAAGATGTTTATATTTAAATCTGTATTGACTTTTAATGTGTGAAAGTAAATATTTCTAAAAAATATATTTGATTTCGCGCCCTGCCACTTGAAGTGGCTGTTGTCATATTTGCCCGGTGTCGGGCTTGCAGAAGAAGTTTTAACCTCAACGGACTCTACCCCGGTCCGGGATCACCCCCACCCCCACACACTGATAGCATAGCTAGCTAGCTTCACAAGTAGATAGTAGCATCTAAATATCATTAAATCACAAGTCCAGAACACCAAGATAAGATACAATCTGTGAATAAAGCCACCATTTCAGATTTTTAAAATGTTTTACAGGAAGACAAAATATGAAATCTATTAGCTAAACACGTTAGCAAAATACACCACTTTTCTAACTCCATCAGTTCTTAACTACTTCATGTGCTATCACCAATTCGGCTAAACTAAGATATTGATAGCCACTAACCAAGAAAAACCTCTTCAGATGACAGCTTTAAATATTATGGTTAGATAGGTTTTGTTAGAAAAAGTGCATATTTCAGGTAGAAATCACAGTTTACAATTGCACCGACCATCACAAGACGACTAGAATTACTATAGAGAGCAACGTGTATGACCAATTTACTCTAATAAAACATTTCATAAGAATAGACAAGCATAGCAATGGAAAGACCCAATTTGTGATTCCAACAATATTTCAGATTTTCTAAGCGTTTTACAGCGAAAACACAATAAATCGATAAGTTAGCATACCACATGTGAAAACGTTACCAGAGCATCGATTCACCAAAGAGCGCTATAACGTATCACCCAAAATATATTAATTTTTCACTAACCTTCCAGAATTCTTCCGATGACACTCCTGTAACATATTTACAACATACATATACAGTTTGTTCGAAAATGTGTATTTAGCCATACAAAACCTGTATACAATGAAAATATAGCAACTCAAGCATCAAAATGAGGACGTCAGCTTTCAGAGTGATCTAGTTATCGAAAGCTACATATACTTGACTAAAAATACAGGTTGACAGGAATCGAAAGACAAATTAGTTCTTAATGCAACCGTGACTCATTTTTAAAATTATCTTACTTTTCAATACAGGGTTCGCCAAGTGACCGCGATAACAAACAAAATGGCGAAATATGCGTTTAAAAATATTTAGACAGAACAACGATTTATCATATTAAATATTGCTTACTTTGAGTGTTCTTTCTCAGATTCTTGGGCAATGTATCCTTTCTATGTTGTAATCTTCTTTTGGTCGATAGATGTCCTCTGTCCTTCGAAATATCACTAACATCGAACGGGACCCCAAAACGTGTCCAAAGTTCAGAGTGCACAACAAAGAAATTCCTCAAAATCGCACTAAACGGATATAAAATTGCTATAAAACGGTTCAAATTAACTACATTATGATGTTTTTAACAAACTATAACGACTAAAAACATGACCGAAAATATCACTCTCTAACACACGATTTGGAAAGGAGCAGGTCTGATGTCCATCTTGCACGACGCATGCAGGAAGAGACGGTACTTCTACGTTCTTGTTTATAGTGGCTGTGATTGTGCAATAGACTCCATTCAAAACCGATGACGTACAGACACCCAGAGGAGACGTAGGCAGTGTCGGTTTCTTCATAGCATTCACTGTCGCCTTAAAACAGACTCCAGATCAGGGGTAAAAATTTCTGAAATCTGACCCCTGTCATGAAAAATGCTGTAGATATTGTTCTGTACCACTCAGAGACAAAATTCCAACGGCTATAGAAAACTAGAAAGTGTTTTCTATCCAATAATAACAATAATATGCATATTGTACGATCAAGATTTAGCACGAGGCAGTTTAATTTGGAGACCCAAATATGCTAATGCGGAAAGCACCCCCCTTTTGTTCCAAGAAGATAACATAAATCTTGAATAACGTTCCAACCGGAGAATTACATTGACTTCAGATGAGCGATGGAACAGAGCTCCCTCTCATGTGAATGCGCTTGGTCAAAGAATGGTCAGGTCATGGCAGACCTGACTAATTCCCCTCTCATTCGGCCCCCTTCACAGTAGAGCATCAGACAAGGTTCTACAGACTGTTGACATCTAGTGAAGCCGTAGGAAGTGCAAACTCATTCCACATCTCGCTGTATTTTCAATAGGATCTTGGTGTAAATCGACCAGCCTCAGAATTTCCACTTCCTGTTTGGATTTTTTCTCAGGTTTTGCCTCCATATGAGTTATTTATACTCACAGACATAATTCAAACAGTTTTAGAAACTTGAGAGTGTTTCTATCCAATACTAATAATAATATGCATATATTAGCAACTATGACTGAGGAGCAGGCCGTTACTCTGGCACTCTGTGCACCTTTCATCAAGCTACTCAATACTGCCCCTGCAGCCATAGAAGTTAACCAACAGTGCAGTTCAAGAAAGAAATATTTACCAAGTAGGCTAAAATAAAAAGTAATAATAAAAAGTAACACGAATAAAAATAACGAGGCTCTATACAAGGAGCACCAGTACCGAGTCAGTTTGCTGGGGTACAGGCTAGTGAGGTAATCTGTTCATGTAGTGAAGTGACTATGCACAGGTAGCAAAAAACAGCGAGTAGCAGCAGTGTACAAGAGGGGGGGGGGGGTCAATGTAAATTGTCCATTGGCGATTTTTATGAATTGTTCAGCAGCCTAATGGCTTGGAGTAGAAGCTATGAGGAGCCTTTTGTCCTAGACTTGGCGACTGGAGACTGGAGTCTCTGACAATTTATGGCTTCTTTTGACGCCGCCTATTAAAGAGGTCCTGGATGGCAGGAAGCTTGGCCCCAATGATGTACTGGGCCAATCGCACTACCTTCTGAGCTCCTTCAGTAGATCCGAGCATTGCCATACCAGGGTGATGCAACCGGTCAGGATGCTCTCGATGGGCAGTTGTAGAACCTTTTGAGGATCTGGGGGCCCATGCCAAATCTTTTCAGTCTCCTGAGGGGGAAAAGGTTTTGTCGTGCCCTCTTCACGACTGTCTTGGTATGTTTGGACCATGATAGTTTGTTGGTGATGTGGACACAAAGGAACTGAAACTCTCAACCCGCTCCACCACAGCCCCGTCGTTGTTAATGGGGGCTGTTCAGCCCTCCTTTCCTGTAGTCCACGATCATCTCCTTTGTCTTGCTCACATCGAGGAGAGGTTGTTATCCTGGCACGTAGAGTCAAGTAGAGCTGATTTTGCTTTGATCTGACAGGGTGCAGTGGCTGACTGTGAACGCTCTAAAAGACTCTGGGTGGGAGGTCAGATAAAGTAATCTACAGTACTACTGCCATGAGATGAGCTATAGGTGTACCTACCATTGTATTCCCTCAAACCTACCATTGACTAGATACATACCCAGCGTGCGACAGAGCTGCAGGAGTTGTGACCCTTTTTGTTGCTTATGTTGTCTATTGTACCTAGGGGGCATATGGGGAGGGAATGCTGTCACCTGCAGGTAGGTGTTTGTCCCCTGTGTCTGAGGGTGTCAGGTTCTTGTCCAGCTCTGCATTTAGGTCAAACACAGACTAGTACATGTTTCTGGGCCTGGAAATGATCGATTCCCCCTCCAGGATGGAGAAGCTGTCATCGTTAAAGTATGGGATTCTACTAGAGGATATAGGTAGCACACAGGAGGACATTTTTCTCTGTTGAATCATTTCCTTATTAATTACAACATGAAAATGTTCCTGTTTTTATTAATTTAATAGGTCTACTCTATACCAAATTAGTATAGCCCCTGAGTCCCTTCCCCTTTTCACACCTGGTAGTTTGTGGGATGGACCAACTCTAAGTAACCTAGAGGGCAACCAGTGGGTCCGTCCTCTATACCATGTTTATTGTAGGATGACAATGTCTGTATTTCCAATTTCTTTGGTGAAGTCCAGTTCCTGCTCTTTAGGCCAAAGGCAGATGACCCCAGACCTTGGATATTACAGGATGAGATAGTTCTCATATTAGCCTCTCTCTCTCTCCTCTCTCTCTTCTCTCTCTCTCTCTCTCTCTCTCCTCTCTCCTCTCTCTCTCTCTCTCTCTCTCTCTCTCTCTCTCTCTCTCTCTCTCTCTCTCTCTCTCTCTCTCTCTCTCTCTCTCTCTCTAGTGAGTTGTATAATATGTAAGTTGCCACTCGATTACTTCTCCTTTTGTCCTCCTTTCTTTCTTTCTTTCGCTCTCTCTGGCGGATGTCTGCATCTCTAATTAGTGGTGTGGTAAACGGTACGAACTCATGCAGCTGTTCCGGGTTCAAAAGGGACTGAATCACCTATTCTATTAGAGACAAACAGACATACCAACACAGATACTTTGGACATGCACAGACAGTAACAGAATACATTAAGCATGTCGACAGAGAGAGAGAGAGAGCGTGTGCGAGAGAGGGAGGTGAGAGACAGATTGAAAGAGAGACAGAGACAGAGAGATAGCCAGGCACGAGGAAGAGAGAGAGAGACGGAGAGAGAAAGAAGAAAGAGAGCGGGGCGGGAGGTAGAGAGAGAGATTGAAAGAGAGAGAGAGACAGAAGAGAGAAGAGCGCAGCGAGGAGAGAAATAGCGGCACGAGGGAGAGAGAGAGAGAGCGAGGGAGAGGAAAGAAAGAAAGAGAGCGGGGCGGGAGCGAGGTAGAGAGAAGATGAAAGAAGAGAGAGAGAGAGAGAGACAGAGAGAGAGAGATAGCGGCAGCGAGGGAGAGAGAGAGATAGCGGCAGCGAGGGAGAGAGAGAGAGAGAGAGAGAGAGCGAGAGAGCGAGGGAGAGAGAGGGAGATGAACCTGAAGAAGAGTCCCCTAAGCAAGCTGGTCCTAAGGCTCTGTTCACAAACACAAACAGAGCCCCAGGACAACAATTCAATTAGACCCAACCAAATCATGAGAAATCTAAAATATAATTACTTGACACGTTGAAAGAATTAACAAAAAAAAGTGAGCAAACTAGAATGCTATTTGGCCCTAAACAGAGAGTACACAGTGGCAGATTTGTCTATGTACAGACTCAGTGAGTATAGCCTTCCTAATGAGAAAGGCCGCTGTAAGCAGACATGGCTCTCAAGAGAAGACAGGCTATGTGCACACTGCCCACACAATGAGGTGGAAACTGAGCTGCACTTCCTAACCTCCTGCCAAATGTATAACCATATTAGAGAAACATATTTCCCTCAGATTACACAGACCCACAAAGAATTAGAATCCAACAAWTCCAATTTTTATAAACTCCCATATCTATTGGGTGAAATACCACAGTGTGCCATCACAGCAGTAAGATTTTTTCCCACCCTCATCAATCAACACACAATACCCAATAATGACGAAGCAAAAACATGTTTTTTGAAATTGTTGAATATGTGTTAAAAATTAAAAATGGAAAATATCACCCTAAAAAATATATTTAATCAATTTAAGAATAAGGCTGTAATGTAACAAAAAGTGGAAAAAGTCAGGGGGTCTGAATACTTTCTGAATGCACTCTATATACAATATAATGCTAAATACATTATAATACAAAACACAATACAATATATACACAATAAAATACACAATATAATACACAATACAATATAATACACAATACAATGTAATACACAATACAATATAGTAAACAATACAATATAATACAATATGATACACAATGTAATATACAATACATAATACAATATAATACACAATACAATATAATACACAATACAATAAAGAATACAATATAATACACAATACAATATAATACACAATACAATAACACAATATAATACACAATATAATACACAATGCGAGCCGACTTCGGCGGAAGTCATGACAGTACCCCCAGGACCCCCACCGCGACTCCAGCGGTGCGCATACAACGGCGGTGAAACTCCCGCAGCAGTTCGGGGTCCAAAACATCCGCAGCTCATTTTTCTAAATAAAAGCCTGAAACTATGTCTAAAGCCTGGTCACAGCCTGAGGAAGCAATTGGAAAAAGAATATGGTTGATACCCCTTTAAATGGAGGTTAGACAGGCCAGGAAACAAAGTTTRTTTTTTTTTTTTTATATCACTTCCGGGTTACTTTTTCTCACGATTTCGCTTGCAGAATAAATATTATTTTTCTCACAGACAACATTTTGACAGTTTTGGAAACTTTGGAGTGTTTTCTATCTGTCACGTTCCTGACCTTATTTCCTTTGTTTAGTCTCTGTTTAGTTGGTCAGGACGTGAGCTGGGTGGGCATTCTATGTTTTGTGTTTCTATGTTGGGTTTGTTGTTTGGCCTAATATGGTTCTCAATCAGAGGCAGGTGGTTGTCATTGTCTCTGATTGGGAACCATATTAAGATAGCCTGTTTTCACTGTTTGTTTGTGGGTGATTGTTCCTGTTCGTGTGTTCATCTGTTCTGTGTTCCCATGTTCAGGACAGTAGCGTTTTCGGTTCTTTTCTGTCAGTTTGTTGTTTTTGTTCGTCGTTTAAATATCCTAATTAAAATATGGATTATCATCACGCTGCATTTTGGTCCTCCTCTCTTTCACCCGAAGACAGCCGTTACACTGTCTAATCGTAAATGATATGCATTATTTCACAAGATCTGGCCCAGAGAAAATGGTACGTTAACGTTGGTATAGTATTTGAAGAAAGAAAAAAAAAAAATCGACCCCTAGTGCTAAGAAGTTTTAAGTATCTTTACTTATACTCATGTATGACGAGTTAGTATTTTTCCACCATGAATATTATACATAATACAATATAATAACACAATACAATATAATACACATTACAATACACAAACAATTTAAGACAAACAATACAATACACAATAAAATAAAATACACAATATAACATAATACAATATATTTAAGTGATAATGCCCTCGAAGCGCGTGTTTGAAGGATACATTGGCATGGGTGTTGTTAGGTCTGAGACAAAGTCAATGGCCGGCAAACCGGTGCCAATATTATCCCCCAAACACTGGCTTCGGGAGCATTATCCCTTTTATACAACGGTTACAACATATCAAATAATGATTTACACATTTACACAAAACCGTTATCTTTATGAATGTATTCCTACGATTTCAATCATTTCACAAGATAATAGCCCCGACACAATCTAAGGGTTGCCTACCAAGCTGCGCTGGTTGTTTGTCTATTCAAGTTCGGTTGCCAGAGACGCGACCCAGTCTATTCAGTTTTTGCTTCTCGTAACTATGGACGCGACCTCAGTCGTGTTCAGCTCTTTTGTTCTTGTAACTATGGACGCGACCCAGTCGTTCAGTCTTTTTGTTCTGTATGCTAATGCGACCGCCGACCCAGTCGTTCAGTCTTTTTTGTGTCTGTAATATGGACGCGACCGTCTGATCAGTCTTTTTGTATTTCTTATACTATGGACGCGACCAATTCGTTCAGGGTCTTTGTTCTGTATCTATGGAACGCGACACCAGTCGTTCAGCCTTTTTGTTCTGTAACTGACGCGACCCAGTCGTTCAGTCTTTTTGTTCTGTATCTAGGACGCGACCCAAGTCGTTCAGTCTATTTGTTCTGAACTATTGGACGCGACCAGTCGTTCGGTTTTTTGTCTGTAACTATGGACGCGTACCGCAGTCGTTCAGTCTGTCTTTGTTTCTGTATCTATGGAACGCGAACCAGTCGTTCAGTCTTTTGTTCTTGGCGTAAACTATGGACGCGACCCAGTGCTTCAGTCTTTTTGTCTGTATCTATGGACGCGACCCAGTCGTTCAGTCTTTTGTGTTCATGTAATTCTACGACGCGACCAGTCGTTCAGTCTGTTTCTGTTCTGATCTATGGACGCGCCCAGGCGTTCAGTCTTTTTGTTCTGTATCTATGGACGCGACCCAGTCGTTCAGTCTTTTTGTTCGTATCTATGGACGCGACCCAGTCGTTCAGTCTTTTTTTCTGTATCTATGGACGCGACCCAGTCGTTCAGTCTTTTTGTTCTGTATCTATGGGACGCGACCCAGTCGTTCAGTCCTTTTTGTTCTGTATCTATGGACGCGACCAGTCGTTCAGTCTTTTTTTCTGTATCTATGGGCACCAGTCGTTCATCTTTTGTTCAGTACTATGGACGCGACCAGTCGTTCAGTCTTTTTGTTCTGTATCTATGGACGCGACCCAGTCGTTCAGTCTTTTTGTTCTGTATCTATGGACGCGACCAGTCGTTCAGTCTTTTTTCTGTATCTATGGACGCACCCAGTCGTTCAGTCTTTTGTTCTGTATCTTGACACGACCCATCGTTCAGTCTTTTTGTTCTATCTATGACGCGACCCAGTCGTTCAGTCTAAGTTTTCCATCGCCATACTGGCTGGCAACGTTCTTATCCCTTGCTTGCTAGCTAGCCAACAATGGCTAACTTACAATCACGTCAAACATTGCAGCCAGAATAACAACAAATTAGATGCATTTGTGTTTGTTAAAGCTGTTTTCAAGTGACATTTATTTGAGTAAATCCATAACAATGAGTTAATGAGGCGTGATTTCGCCTGGCATAGAAAATGTGCTCTCTTGTCAGGACACTGTTGTTCAGAGGAGCTAGCAACAACACAGCTAACACAATCACTTCAAACTGAAGCTGGAAAGACTGCAAACTAGCTGCACTTCATTCTGTTTACCTGTTTTCTATGATAGTACTTTGTATATATCCATACAATGATGCTGATTCGTGATTCAACTGGCTAAAAATAGCTGCTTGCTTTTCTGTCTCGTCCCGACTCACGAGACGTTCATTACTACGGGACAGCTGGAGATCGAATTTGAATATTGAAACAATGTTGCAAATGTCGGAGAGACAGACAGGAAGGTTTATACAAATCTACGCAGTTGAAAACAATTGTTATTCTAAAAGAAATGTGAGATAATGTCTAGATGCTTTTTATAATGGAGATCAAGTTTATAAATTGCCTGGCTGGGCTGATGAGACAGTGGATTGCGCAGTCAGATGGAACAGAGTAAATAGGCATTTAACATCATAGATTTAGCCGGTGGTAACTTGTGGAATAGACACCGGCAGGAATGTGGTTTTAACCAACAGTATTCAGGATTAGACCCACCCGTTGTATAATACACAATACACAACACTATATAATACAATATAATACACAATACAATATCAGACACAATACAATATAACAAACAATAAAATACAATACACAATACAATACACAATACACAATATAATACACACTACAATATAATACACATCACAATACAATATACAATACACAATACAATATAATACACACTATAATACATTATTATACACAATACAATACATTATTATACACAATACAATAGAATACAATACACAATACAATATAACACACAATACAATACAATACACTATACAATAAAATACACAATATAATACACAATAGAATACATTATGATACACAATACAATACAATATAATGCACAATACAATACAATACACAATYCAATATAATACACAATACAATATAACACACAATACAATACAATACAATACACAATACAATAAAATACACAATATAATACACCATACAAAACAATATGATACACAATACTATATACCACACAATACAACACAATATAATACACAATACAATATAATACACAATATAATACAATATAATACAGAGAGGAATAAATACATGACACAGCATAACATATACAATACACAATACTACACAATCACACATATAACACACTCCAATATAATACACATCAACAATTACAATATACAATACACAATACAATAAATACACACTATAATACATTATTATACACAATACAATACATTATTATACACAATACAATAGAATACAATACACAATACAATATAACACACAATACAATACAATACACTATACAATAAAATACACAAATAAATACACAATAGAATACATTATGATACACAATACAATACAATATAATGCACAATACAATACAATACACAATGCAATATAATACACAATACAATATAACACACAATACAATAACAACAATACACAATACAATAAAATACACAATATAATACACCATACAAAACAATATGATACACAATACTATATACCACACAATACAACACAATATAATACACAATACAATATAATACACAATATAATACAATATAATACACAATAGAATACAAAATACAATATAATACACAATACAATATAATACACAATACAATATAATACACAATACAATACACAATACAATACACAATATAATATAATACACAATACAATACATTATAATACACAATACAATATCATTCCCCATACAATATAAAACACAATACAATACACAATATAATATACAACACACACTACAATCTAATTCCCCATACAATATAAGACACAATACAATATAATTACAATACAATATAATACAAATAACAATATAAGACACAATACAATATAATTCACAATACAATATAACACACAATACAATATAATATACAATAACAATACAATATAATTCCCCATACATGATAATACACAATACATTATATTGCATAATACAATATAATACACAATACATTACAATATAATACACAATATATTACAATATAATACACAATACAATACACGGTACAATATATTTCCATACAATATAATACACAATACAATATAATATACAATACAATACACAATACAATATAATATAATTCCCCATACAATATAATACACAATACATTATATTACATACACAATATAATACACAATACATTACAATATAATATAATACACAGTAAATACAATACACAATACAATTAATTCCCCATACAATATAATACACAATACATTATATTACATAATACAATATAATACACAATACATTACAATATAATACACAATACATTACAATATAATACACAATACATTACAATATAATACACAATACAATATAATATACAATACAATACACAAATAAAGATACCAATAAATATCCCAACATTAATACACAAATAACAATATACATAATACATATAATACACAATACATACAATATAATGCAACATACATTACAATATAATACACAATAACAATATAGATAACAATACATATCACATACAATATAATATACATATAATACACAATACATGATATCACATAATACAATATAATACAGCAATACATTACAAATATATATACACAATACAATATACATATAATACACAAAATATAATATACAATACAATACACATACAATATAATTCCCCTACAATATAATACACAATACATATATTACACTAATACAATATAAACACATACATAACATATATAATACACAACATTACAATATAATTACACAATACAATATAATATATCAATACAATACAAAATACAATATAATCCACATACAGATATATATACACAATACATTTATCAATACAATATAATACACAATACATTACAATATAATACACAATACATTACAATGATAATACACAATACAATTACACATATTAATACACAATAATACAAATATATACACAATACATTATAATATAAACATATAACAATATATCAAATACATTACAATATAATCCACATACAATATAACACAATACATTACATATAATAAACAATACAAGTAATATACATACAATACACAATTACAATATATATTCCCCATACAATATAATACACAATACATTATATTACATAAACAAATAATACACAATACATTACAATATAATACACATAAATCATACATACAATATAATCATCATCACTAAATTACATTATATTACACATAATTACAATATAATACACAATAACATTACAATATAATACACAATACATTACAATATAATACACAATACATTAA
>NW_019943076.1:178991-187206 GCF_002910315.2 Salvelinus sp. IW2-2015
CAATTAGATCAATAATATACAAATACAATATAATACAACAATACAATATAATACAACACAATACAATATAATACACAATACAATACACAATACAATACACATATATATATAATACACAATACAATACATTATAATACACAATACAATATCATTCCCATACAATATAAAACACAATACAATACACAATATAATATACAACACACACTACAATCTAATTCCCCATACAATATAAGACACAATACAATATAATTCACATACAATATAATACAAAATACAATATAAGACACAATACAATATAATTCACAATACAATATAATACACAATACAATATAATATACAATACAAAATACAATATAATTCCCCATACATGATAATACACAATACATTATATTGCATAATACAATATAATACACAATACATTACAATATAATACACAATATATTACAATATAATACACAATACAATACACGGTACAATATAATTCCCCATACAATATAATACACAATACAATATAATATACAATACAATACACAATACAATATAATATAATTCCCCATACAATATAATACACAATACATTATATTACAAACACAATATAATACACAATACATTACAATATAATATAATACACAGTAAAATACAATACACAATACAATATAATTCCCCATACAATATAATACACAATACATTATATTACATAATACAATATAATACACAATACATTACAATATAATACACAATACATTACAATATAATACACAATACATTACAATATAATACACAATACAATATAATATACAATACAATACATAATACAATATAATACACAATACATTACAATATAATACACGGTACAATATAAGACAAACAATAGAAAACAATACAATATGAATTAATACATTATAATAGATTACACACTCTGATGTGTGATTGATGCTCATTAACTGCTGGACAAGATTCATCATTTACATTGTTATTTGGGATGAAGCAAGTCCACTCAGTCCAAGGGCATGGCAATGTTACCAGTTCCCCTCTGTTTAGCACTGTGTGTGCGTGTGTGTGCGTATGTATGTGTGTGTGTGTGTGTGTGTGCGTGCGTGCGTGCGTGTGTGTGTGTGTGTACGTGTGTACGTGTGTGTGTCTGCTCTCTCTTAACAACAACCAACCAGTGGACCACTGACTGACAGACAGTCACAAAAGGACGCCATCATCACAAACCTTATTTGGCCCTGTGGTCTTGTGTTCACCTCTCCCCAGTCCCCTCCAGGGAGCTAGTCAGGACTGACAGCACAGTGGCCACATCATAGACGTCATGTCATTTAAATTAATGAGCCTCGGGGGGATATTATTGGCTCTCTACATCAGAGACAGAAACATGTATGAAATGGTGCTCTCTTGTGGCGGCAACAGGGAAGGAGTATTAACGGGAGTTTACTCTAGGCAGGCAAGAGAAAAGGACTTTTCTCCATGGCACACCCAGTTTGTTGCCTGGCTACCCAGACTCCCCAGTTTGTAGTGCATGCCACAACGTTAGTGTGCTTCTAAATATGGTTTAGGTCAACATAAAGATAAGACAGGGTATATTCTACATAAAGATAAGACAGGGTGTATTCTACATAAAGATAAGACAGGGGGTATTCTACATAAAGATAAGACAAGGGTATTCTACATAAAGAATAAACAGGGGGTATTCTACATAAAGATAAGACAGGGAACATATTCTAACTATAAAGTATAGAACAGGGGTATTCCTATCATAAAGAATAAGACAGGGACTATTACTTACATAAAGAATAAGACAGGGGATATTCTCTACATTAAATATAAAACAGGGAGTATTCTACATAAAGATAAGACAGTGGTAATTTCTACATAAAGATAAGACAGGGGGTATTCTACATAAAGATAAACAGGGATATTCTTACATAAGATAAGAACAGGGGGTATTCTACAATAATATAAACAACAGGGAGTATCTACAGATAAAGATTAAAGAACAGGGGTATTCACTACATAATAGATAAGACCGAGGTGGTATTCTCATAAAGATAAGACAGGTGGTATTCTACATAAAGATAAGCAGACAGGGTGTATTCACATAAAGATAAGACAGGGTGTATTCTACATAAAGATAAGACAGGGTGTATTCTACAATAAAAGATAAGACAGGGTGTATTGCTATACATAAAGATAGAAGAGCAGGGTGTATTCTCATAAAGATAAGACAGGGTGTATTCTCATAAAGTAAGACAGGGTATATTCTACATAAAGATAAGACAGGGTATATTCTACATAAAGATAAGACAGGGGTATTCTACATAAAGAATAAGACAGGGTATTCTACATAAAGATAAGACAGGGGTATTCTACATAAAGATCAAGACAGGGGGTATTCTACATAAAAGAATAAGACAGGGGTGTATTCTTCATAAAGATAAGACAGGGTGTATTTCTACATAAAGATAAGACAGGGTGGTATTCTCAATAAGATAAGACAGGGGGTATTCTACATAAAGATAAGACAGGAGGTATTCTACATAAAGATAGAGACAGGGTGGTTATTCTACATAAAGATAAGACGGTATTCTTCATAAAGAAGACAGGGTGTATTTCTACATAAGATAAGACAGGGTATTCTCTCATAAAGATAAGACAGTGGGGTAATTCTACTTCTACATAAAGATAAGACAGGGTGTATTCTACATAAAGATAAGACAGGGTGTATTCTTCATAAAGATAAGACAGGGGTATATTCTACATAGGCGCCTTACCTTCACACAAAATCATTTTGTCAACTACTAGGGCTAGGCTAATAGAGTCACTCAATGACTCACTGAATCCATGTGTCTGTCGTGTGCGATTCCATGTTTTCCGTCTCTCCTCCTCTCCTTCTCTCCTCCTCTCTCCTCCTTCTCTCCTCCTCTCGCTCCAACTCTCTTTACTCTTTCTCCTCACTTCTTTATTATCCACAACTCTTGGAGGGTGATGTTCAATGATTGGCTAGTTGGGGAATCGGAGATTGGAGGCTTGCATTTCTAATCGGTGTTCATGTTTAGCCTACACCTTGCACACCCACTGAGCCGAGAGGACGGACAGAGCGCGAGGAGCGTGAAAGGGCTGGAGCTCGGAGTTAATAACGGTTGGCAGTAGCAGCGGACCYAGACGACCGAAACAAAGTCGATACTTTTTTTAACGGATTTAACGGGCGAAATTGGCTAGTGCTCAAGTTGGGTCTAGAGGAGAGCGCATCAGTCAAGTATTTTTCGTCTTCGTACGTGATTTCTGTATTATTATTCCGCGGCAGATGTTAAAATATACGGAGCTCTGGCTGATATACGAAACTTTCTTCTGACTTGCTCTGTCAGCGCTTCTTCTATGGTTCGCCTTTTACCCGGACGCGAGGGGAGTTGGAAGCGATAATATCTGGAGTACTGTTCCATCAAGTTGTTACTCCGGAGTTATTGGTGTTTTTGGGGGTCTTCTCTGAGATTTACTGTATTGGAGGAACTCATAGCAAGAAATAACATTTTAAGTTTATTTTATTCCACGGGAGAAAGGATTTTATTTGTTTATTCCATGTTGGTTTATTTATTCCAGTAACCTAAACTACGTGTAGCCTATATTTTAAGGGACACATTGAAGAGAGTGGAGGGGCGACATCCACGGCATCGAGAGCACCTGGGACGTATCGCCGTGGCGTAGCCCGATAAAGATGCTCTCTGTTCGGATGCAGCGTGACCAAGGACTCGGTCCTCTACTGGTTCTCCTTGTTCTCACCAGTGGATATCTCGTCTCCGATGCTGGTAAGGAAAGCTTTTTAACTTTACCTTTATAACGCGGGCTATGTGGAGCTTTTATTGGACTGTGTTGGGAAGGGAAAATGACTGTCAAGCATAAAAATGCATTGTAATCCTATGGCCCATAGGCTATATAAAATGCGCAGCATATATAGTTTCGACACTTTATACACAAGATTGCCTTGTTTACCTGTGCCCTGCTCTGTCCTGATAGCGAGAGCTATCAACACGCACGCTCGGCGTGAGCCCAATCATTTAACTATTTGTATTTTCTTCGCTATGTAGCAATATACGATCTATAATACTGTCATAACACAGTGGACAGTGAATTCCACATATTTTATAAACAAATATGATTAAATCCTTGTGGGATTAGGCCTCTTATGGAATTATATGTGTTGTAGACTTTTACATATTCTAGTTACCCCTACCATTCTAGTTGACACTACAAACATTATTTTAGAAATACCCCGTTTTGAAGATAATATTTTCGATTTTCTGTTACAAGAGGAACAACTTCGTTTGAAAAGCTCTTGGACTGTAAATAAAACGAAGCAAATGTCTGGTCAAATAGAAAGAGACGAAAGGAACAGTCACATTAACGTTTACAAGATTCCATCATACGATGACGTTTGCTTAGGCATTATTTTTCATCATTTTATTTCCGCCTTAGTCTTTCTTGTGTCTCCTGAATTTTGAACAGGCCCGCCCACCACGCATGGGTTCGACGGCGGACATAGATAGGCTACTAGTGCCCATCCCCACCTCTCTACTCATAACTGAGAGAAACATGATGAATCAGACAACAGAGACACAGAGAGAGAGAGAGAGAGAGAGACAGAGAGAGAGAGAGAGAGAGAGAGAGAGAGAAAGAGAGAGAGAAGAGAGAGAGAGTTTTTAAAAATGTTTTTTTCTCTTCTCACTTTTGTTTATTGTTTATTTCACTTGCTTTGGCAATGTAAACACTTGTTTCCCATGCCAATAAAGCCCCTTCGAATTGAATTGAGAGAGAGTTGTGTTTTTGAACAGCATGGCTCCGGTGTGAAGGGAGTAATTAAGCTTTAGCTCGATGCCTTCTTGGCCCACTCTCTCTTCTCTCTCTCTCTCTTCTTTCCTCCTCCTCCCTCCCCTCCCTCCCTCCCTCCTCCTCCTCCCTCCCTCCTCCCTCTATATTCTCAAAAGAGAAGAAGAAAAGAACCAGCCTAACTTGTAACATAAAAAAATATTAAAAAGACAGACAGAATAGTAGTTCTGACACCACAACACACACAACAACACACACACACACACACACACACATACACACACACCACAACACAACAACACACACACACACACACACACCAAACACACACCACAACACACAATCACACACACACCACACAACACACACCCACACACACACACACACCCAACACACACACTACAATGCACCCGAGGAAGGCGCTGGCATGCTCTCTCTCTGAGTATTTGTCTGGTCCATCTTGGGATATGACTTACTTGTTTGTTTATTTTGGCGTGCCATCCCTTTTCCTCTTGACAAATTAAATATGGACCGGTTTTTACATTTTTTTAGATGAATTAATAATAAATACAAATGTTTTTTGTTTTTTTTAGGCTTAGGTCCACAGGAGTTTATTTTATTTTAATAGATGTTAGATATTTGGAGATATACGGATATGTTGTATTGGCTTGACAGTACTCTTGTTTTGTCACAAAAAGAGGTGACACAAATAGTGTGTGGTTTAGTCTACTGAGCTCTATTGACGGCTGGTATCACGAGTTGATTGAAGGACAAGGGACGAGACGAGAGGGAACGAGAACTGTTTTTGCTAAGGCTTCAGCCTGTTTTGACCAGCATCAACGCTCCGGTCTTTGACCAGCATCAAAGCCTCCGTCCTGTTGTTGACCAGCATCAAAGGTCCGTCCTGTTTTTGACCAAGATCAAAGGCTCCGTCGTTTTGACTAAGACATCAAATGCTCCGTCCTGTTTTGACCAGCATCTGTTTTGACAGACATCGAAATGCTCGTCCTGTCTTGTACCATCCAAAGGTTGCCGATCCGTTTGACCCAGCATCAAAGGTCCTTGTTTTGACAAGCATCAAAGCCTCCGTCTGTTTTGACCAGCATCAAAAGGTCTCCATCTCTTAGGAGCGTAGCTGTTAGGGAAGAAGACTGCTACTTAGGAGTGTTCTGTATTTTGCCTTTTTCATTACTGTAACTCGGGACAATAAAGTTATGTCGTGTGTAGTTTGTTGAACTAAACGTGATGTAATTGCAACTTAGCAGGCTAATGATAAACCGTTCCTATCAGAGCATGTGGGCTCTGTGGAACCACCTGCAGCTGGTTGTTGCTCATTGAAACGCGGTTATTATGGATGACAGGCTATCTGACTATGTAGCAGTAAACTGCTGTGAAGTACCACTTACTTTACTTTAGGCTACACTCTCTCTCTCTTCGCTGTCCTGTCGCTCTCTCTCTCTCTCTCTCTCTCTCTCTCTTCTCTCTTCTCTCTCTCGCTGTCGCTCTCGTGCTGTCGCTCTCTCTCTCTCTTGCTCTCTTTCTCCTCTCTCTATCCGTCTCCTCTCTCATCTGCCCTCGTCGCACTCCGTCGTCTCTCGCTGTCGTCTCTCTCTCTCTTCTTTCTTCTCTCTCTCTCTCATCTTCTTCTCTCTCTCTCTCTCTCTCTCTCTCTCTCTCTCTTCTCTTGCTCTTCTTCCTCTCCTCTCTCTCTCTCCTCTTCTCTTTCTCGCCTCCCTCGGTCACTTCTCTCTCTCTCTCTCTCTCTTTTCTCTCTCTCCCTTCTCTCTCCTGGCTATCAATTGACACAGAAGGCAGGCAGAGTTCTGAAGGTTTAGTCAGTGGATTATGTTTGCTGTTCCAAAAGACCAGAGAGAGCACGCACTGCCTTGGCTCGGCTGGACTATATCGCAGAATACATGGGTGCTGGGAAACACACCGTGACTCTAATGATGATGCACCCCACTTTACCAATATACACTGAACACAAATATAAATGTAACATGTAAAGTGTTGGTCCCATGTTTGATGAACTGAAATAAAAGATCCCAGAAATGTTCCATYTGCACAAAAAAAATGCATATTTCTCTCAAATTGTGTGCACAAATGTCTTTACATCCCTGTTAGTGGGCATTTCTCCTTTACCAAGATAATCCATCCAGCTGACAGGTGTGGCATATCAAGAACCTGATTAAACAGCATGATCATTACACAGGTGTACCTTGTGCTGGGCGCAATAAAAGGCCACTTTAAAATGTGCAGTTTTGTTTCAGAACATAATGCCACAGATGTCTTAAGTTTTGAGGAAGCGTGCAATTGGCATGCTGACTGCAGGAATGTCCACCAGAACTTTTGCCAGAGAATTGAATGTTCATTTCTCTACCATAAGCCGCCTCCAACATGGTTTTAGAGAATTTGGCAGTACATCAAACCGGCCTCACAACCGCAGAACACATGTATTGCGTCATGTGGGCGAGCGGTTTGCTGATGTCAACGTTGTGAACAGAGCGCCCCATGGTGGCGGTGGGGTTATGGTATGGGCAGGCATAAGCTACGGATAACGAACACAATTGGATTTTATTGATGGCAAGCTGAAAATGTCCCAGTTTTCCCATGGCCTCCATACCCACCAGACATGTCACCCATTAAGCATGTTTGGYATGCTCTGGATCGACTTGTACAACAGCATGTTCCAGTTCCCACCAATATCCATCAACTTCGCACAGCCATTTGAAAGGAGTGGGAAAACATTCCACAGGCCACAATCAACTCTATGTGAAGGAGATGTGTCACGCTGCATGAGGCAAATGGTGGTCACACCAGATACTGACTGGTTTTCTGATCAACGTCCCCTACCTTTTAGTTTTAAGGTATCTGTGACCAACAGATTCATATCTGTATTCCCAGTCATGTGAAATCCATAGATTAGGGCCTAATTAATTTATTTCAATTGACTGATTTCCTCATATGAACTGTAACTGAGTAAAATCATTGAAATTGTTGCATGTTGCGTTTATATTTTTGTTTTGTATATTTTTGTTCAGCCATTAAATCTCCTATACGTGCAGGTCATGCTAGGCTGATTCTTGAAATAATACTAAGCCTTGACCCTACCCCACCCGCAAACTYTGTGTGTGTGTGTGTGTGTGTGTGTGTCAGGGTGTTTTCCCTGGACAGACAGAGAGACATACAGAACAGAAAAGCTGCTTATGTATATTAAAAATACGGGACTGCTAAAATATTGCTCAGCTTCAGAAATCCTTGAAATGAGAAATGAGAAATATTCAAATAAATAGTGGATGGATTTGAACTGAAGTCCTGGCCAGGGGGCAGGGAGTAGAGCTGCAAGGATGAGGACAGGAGAGGACAGGAGAGGAGAGGAGATGAGAGAGGTGAG
>NW_019943076.1:193353-200853 GCF_002910315.2 Salvelinus sp. IW2-2015
CGAGAGAGAGAGAGACGAGAGCAGAGGAGAGAGAGAAGTTCCCAGAGCGGCAGTTGGCATTCAGCTCTTAAGTCTGGACTGACTGAGAGATTGAGCGCAGAGGACAGGACGGAGAGAGGAGACACAGAGGACAGGAGGAGAGAGGGAGCACGAACAGGAGGAAGGAGAGGGAGACACAGAGACAGGAGGGAGAGGGAGACGCCAGAGACAGTGAGGAGAGAGGGACGCAGCACAGGAGGAGAGGAGGCAGACACAGAGACAGGAGGAGAGAGGGGGAGACACAGAGGACAGGAGGAGAGGAGCGCAGGGACAGGAGGACGAGAGGGAAACAGAGACAGGAGGAGAGGAGGGAGACGCAGAGACAGGAGAGAGAGAGGGAGAACAGAGGACAGGAGAGAGGAGAGGGGACGCAGGACAGGGGAGAGAGGGAGACACAGAGGACAGGTAGGAGAGGGGGAGACACAGAGACAGGAGGCGGACAGGAGGAGACGAGGGAGACACAGAGACAGGGAGGAGAGAGGGAGACACGAGACAGGAGGAGAGAGGAGACGCAGAGACAGGAGGGAGAGGGAGGACACAGAGACAGTGAGGAGAGAGGGAGCCAGAGACAGGAGGAGAGAGGGAGACGGCAGAGACAGGAGGAGAGAGGAGACACAGAGACAGGAGGAGAGAGGAGACCGGGCAGAGACCAGGAGGAGAGGGGAGACGCAGAGACAGGAGGAAGAGAGGGAGAACAGAGGACAGGAGCGAGAGAGGGAGACACAGCGGACAGGGATGGGGAGAGAGGAGACCACAGAGACAGGAGGAGAGAGGGGAGCGCAAGAACAGGAGGAGAGAGGGAGAACACAAGAGAACAGGAGTAGAGAGGGAGACCAGAGACAGGAGGAGAGAGGGAGACACAGACGACAGGAGGAGAGAGAGGGAGACGCAGAGACAGGAGGAGAGAGGGAGACACAGAGACAGGAGGAGAGAAGGGAGACGCAGAGACCAGAGGAGAGGGAGCAGGACGCAGAGACAGGGAGGAGAGAGCGGACGCAGAGACAAGGAAGAGAGAGGGGACGCAGGGACAGAAGGAGGAGAGCGAGACGCCAAAGGGACAGGAGGTGAGGAGGGAGACGCAGAGACGACAGGAGGAGGAGAGGGACACGAGACAGGAGTGAGAGAGAGGAGGAATAAGGGGGAAGAGAGTGGGACTGGGAGAAAGAAAAGAGAAGAAGAGAAAGGAGACGAACATATTAGAGGACTGAGAGAGGAAGGAGCAGGGACACACACAACACACACACACACACTCTCGTGTCCCGCCCCCAGGAAAGGGGAATGTTGTTGATCAGGATAAACAGGAAGAAAGACCACTTGCGGGGGTCCATTGTAGAGCGAGACTGAATAGAAGAGTTCTTTTAAAAGAGAAGAGGGAGGGCCTTGCCTGCCCCTCTGTGTTGTGGGGTGAGAGGGACAACAAGAACAAGGTGACAGATTCACACACACACACACCCACACACACAAAACATCAACACCATGATGCAAGACTTCGGCATCAGCCACTGTGGTGTGGGTGGCGGAGGCGTGAGAGGAAACAACAGAACAGGACATTCACACACACACACAGCACACAAAAACACACACACATTTTCAAGGACTTCGGCTCAGCCACTGTTGTGCTGTGGTGGCGGGGCGGTGAGAGGGAAAACAGACAGGAGCATACACACACACACACCACACAAGCCACTTTGTGCTGTGGTTGTGTGTGGTTTGACCCTTTACTATCATTGTGGGACTAGAACTAAGGATAGTTAAAAACCAGGGAAAATCGGACAAGTGTGGAGGCTTTAGAGTAGGAGTTACCATTAGGGTTAGAATTAGGGTTTAGGGGTTGAGTTAAGAGGTTTGGATTTATGTTTTAAAGCGTTAGGGGTTTGGGGTTAGGGTTAAGTGTGAATTTAGGGTTAGCGGAAAATAGATTCTAAATGGAATCAGTTGTCGGTCTATAACGATAGAAAACAAAACAAGTTGTGTGATGTGTGTGGTGGGGTGGGCGGGGGGAGGGCGGGGTAGGGGAGCCAGTTTGAAATACATTAACTGACATCGGCTTCTGCTTGTCTCACTCCTGAATGTCACACACACACCACACACACACAGTCACACACAACACACACAAACGCACGCACCCCACGCCGCACACCACACACACCACACCACACACCACACACACACACACACACACACACACACACACACACACACCCAGAAAAACCTGGAGAAACCACCAAGTCACGAGCAGCATTCAGGGTCACGTGTCCAGTATTGTTGACAGGCGACAGGGTCAGGGGACAGGGGTCATGTGACAGGCTCAGGGACAGAGGTCAGGGTATGTCAGGGGTCAGGGGGACAGGCTTCAGGGACAGGGTCAGGCTCAGGGTCAGGGACAGGGTCAGTGACAGGCTCAGGGACAGGGACAGGCGTCAGGGTCAGTAACAGGCTCAGGGGAACAGGGTCAGGTGTCAAGGGACACCGCTCAGGCTCAGGGTCAGGGACAGGGAGTCAGTGACAGGCATCAGGGGACAGGGTCAGGTCCAGGGACAGGCCTCAGGGACAGCTTCCAGGCTCAGGCGGTCAGGGACAGGCCTCAGGGACAGGGCTCATGGGCTCAGGGTCACGGGGGACAGGGTTAGGACAGGAGTCAGGCTCAGGGACAGGCTCAGGGACAGGGACAGGGTCCAGGGTCAGGGAACAGGGCTCAGGGAACAGGGTGCAGGGTCACGGGGACAGGTAGGGACAGGGTCAGGGTCAGGCGTCAGGGACAGGGTCGAGGGACAGCGGTCAGGGTCAGGGACAGCAGCTCAGGGACAGGGTCAGGACAGGCCTCCAGGGACAGGGTCAGGGGGACAGGCTCAGGACAGGCTTCAGGCGTCAGGGTCAGGGAACAGGGTCAGGGCAGAGGTTCAGTGACCAGGCCTCAGGGACAGGGACCAGGTCAGCGTTAAAGCCCAATTGACTGCGCAGGTTAGCCTAGTGCGTCAGGCGTTGGACTAGTAACTGGAACAGTTGCTAAGTCGAATTTGCCTGAGCAATGACAATGGTAAAACTCTGTACGTGGCTGCCCCTGAACAAGGCAGTTAACCCCAGTGTTTCCTAGGCCGATCATTGACAAATAAGAATTTGTTCTTAACTGACTTGCCTGTTAAATAAGGATAAAATTACAAATAAAAATAGCCTCTTCGTAGGCTTCGTCAGTGAGGTTGTGACACAATTTGCGTAGCCTCATGGCAGCATTGTGCGGAGGGCAAATCCAGCTCCGTACACATCGCCATGTGCCTTTCAAATGTATTGTGTAACGATGCGGAGGGCAATCCAGTCTCCTAACACATCGCCATGCTTGCCTCTTCAAATGTTGTAACGAGCGGAGGGCGCTGTGGGCTCCGCTTGACAATGATTGGTTGACGGGAGGTGGGGACGGTACGTCCTGTGATAAACCAAAACTCACGTCCTTGACAACTTCCTTGACAACAGCTCTGCTCTTTGGAAGCCCTGACTTCTGCAGTGGCGGTGGCTGGCAACACAGCACTTTCAGATTTCAGATTGACCATTGCAGGACTTTAGCCTACTACCAGACTGGCGCGACAGATTGACCATGCAGAGCTTTAAGTTCTACTACGTGACTGCGCACGAACAGATTTGACCATGCAGAGACTGTTAGTCTACTACGACTGGCCGCACAGATTTGACCATGCAGAGACTTTACAGTCCTACTTACGGGGAACTGGGCGTAACAGATTGACATTGCAGAGACTTCTAAGTGCCTCACTACGACTGGTGCAGTAACGATTGACCCATGCAGAGACTTTAAGTCCATACTACCGGACTGGGCGTAACAGATTGACCATGCAGAGAACTTTAAGTCCTCACTACGGACTGGCACGCTAACAGACTTGACCATTGCAGAGACTTTAAGTCTCTACGGATGGCACGTAACAGAATTGACATGCAGAGACTTTAAGGTCCTAACTACGGAAACTGGTGCGTCAACGGATTGACCATGCAGAGCTTTAAGTGCCTTACTACGTGACTGGCACGATAACAGATCTACATTTGGCAGAGACTTTAAGTCCTACTGACAGGAACTTGGTGCTAACGATGTGACATCTGCAGAGACTTTAAGTCCTACTACGGATGGTGCGTAAAGGATTGGGACCATTCGCAGAGACTTTAAAGTTCTACTACGGACTGGGGGCGTAACGGATTGACCATGCAGAGACTTTAACTTCTTTGGGGTAGGGGCAGTATTTTCACATCTGGATGAAAAGCATGCCCAGAGTAAACAAAGCAATAAAAATTAGAATATGCATATTTTTAGTACTTTTGGATAGAAAACACTCTGAAGTATCTAAAACTGTTTGAAAAATCCAACCAGGAAGTGGGAAATCTGAAGTTGGTCGATTTTCAACTCAGCTCCTATTGAAGACACAGTGGGATATTGGTAATGTTGCACTTCCTACGGCTTCCACTAGATGTCAACAGTCTTTAGAACCTTGTCTGATGCTTCTACTGTGAAGTGGGGCCGAAGGAGAAAAGGCTTTTCTTCCAAATCGCTGGTGCAACCTTTCAGTTTCCATTATCCCGTAGACTGGGGTTTTACATGATCCCCTAGACTTGGTTTTACATTATCCCGTAGACTGGATTTAACATTATCCCGTAGACTGGGTTTAACATTATCCCGTAGACTGGATTTAACATTATCCCGTAAACTGGGTTTAACATTATCCCGTAGACTGGATTTAACATTATCCCGTAGACTGGGTTTAACATTATCCCGTAGACTGGATTTAACATTATCCCGTAGACTAGGCTTTACATTATCCCGTAGACTTTGTTTTTACATTATCCCGTAGACTTTGTTTTTACATTATCCCGTAGACTTTGGAATCTCTATCCAATTTAAAAACCTTTTATTTATCACCAAGGGGCCAATACTTGGGGCATGTAATTCCGCTGTAGGACAGTATACCACACACAACCAGCACATCGTCAAATCAACACGTCAGTAAGTCGCTCTGGGTAAAAGTGTCTGCTAAATGGCATTTATAATTTATTTATATTTATTTACTCGTCAATCACGATACATTACCGGCATGACAACTATACTGACAGGTCTCGCTATTAATATTTGTTTTATTTATACCATATGTTGTATTATATTCCCTACGAGGCAGGAAGTAGTGGAGCAATGAGGAACAACAGAAGAAGACAACAACGAATAGATTTGTTTTAAATAGGAAGAATCTTGCTTTAATCTTTGTTGCCGATCACGGCCGGATCTACCGGATCCTCGGAAAGGGTGATTCCGGATCCGAAACACCCATAACTTTTAGAACCATTTCCCTACGGCGACTGTTTCAGTGGCTAAAGTATCAGGGAAATGGATCGGAGAAACAACAGCACGTGATTGGCTATCGCTGTAGTCCGTGCTGCTCCTTGAGTGTCCTTGTGTGTGTGTGTGTGTGTGTGTGTGTGTGTGTGTGTGTGTGTGTGTGTGTGTGTGTGTGTGTGTGTGGTGGTTGTGTGTGTGTGGTGTGTGTGTGTGTGTGTGTGTGTGTGTGTGGTGTTCCTGTTCTGGAAGAGGTTTTGCGGCCAGATGTCTATTTCTTCATTCTCTCAGAAGAGCTTTTTGTTGTCTGTCCAAAGGCAGCTTCAGACAAGTGCAGGCGAGGGATTTATCAGCCAGTCGTGATGTGTGTGTGTGTGTTGGTGTGTTGTGTGTGTGTGTGTGTGTGTGTGGTGTGTGTGTGTGTGTGGTGTGTGTGTTGGTGTGGTGTGGTGTGTGTGTGTGTGTGTGTGTGTGTGTGTGTGGTGTGTGTGTGTGTTGTTGTGTGTGTGTGTGTGTGTGTGTGCTTGCTTTTGGGCGTTATATGATGCTGTGTGTGTTATTTTGGATTTAAGTACATGTTTGGGGTTGACAGAGAGCGATATTTAAGAGGACACATTGAGGTGTGGTGTGAAATTGAACTATATTTTGGCTTTGTTATGAATTTCAAGTCATAGTATTATCCAGTTGCATATCGCTGTCTTCTCCTCTCTTCTTTCTTCCTCTCCTCCCTCTCCTCCCTCGTCTCCTCCTCCTTCTCCCTCTTTACTTTCCCTCTCTCTCCTCCTCCGCTCTCTGTTCCCTCTTTACTCTTCCTCTCTTGCTCCCTCTTTACTGCCTCTCGTCTCCTCCTCCCTCTCTCCTCCTCTTCTCCCTGCTTTACTTCCTCTTCTCCTCCTCCCTCTTCTCCTCGTCTCTCCTCCTCTCTTCTCCCTCTTTACTCCTCTCTCTCCTCCTCCCTCTCTCCTCTTCTCTCTTCCTCCCTCTCTCCTCCCTCTCTACTCCTTCTCCTCTCCTCTCCCCTCCTCTTCCTCCTCTCCCTCTCTCCTCCCTCTCTATCCTTATTACTCCCTCTCTCTCTCTCTCCTCCTCCCTCTCTCCTCCCTCTCTACTGCCTTCTCCTCTCCCCTCTCCTGACCTTCTCCTCCTCCCTCTCTCCTCCCTTTCGTCCTTTCTCGTTCATGTAACCTCCGTCAGAAGTTTGTGGATCATTCGTTAAGAAGTTATCGTTGGTAGAGATCTCTATTTCTATGAGTTGTTAACGGTTCTTAATGTCCCCATCTGCCCTGGGGGTTAGAAGAGATGGTTCCTGATAGGTAGTAGTGGAAAGGTGGGGGGGGGGGGGGGTGGACTGTGTGTCCTCAAGAGGTAAAACACATGCAGCAAGGCAGTCAGGAGGTGTGTGTGTGTGTGTGGCATCGGGTGCATTTTCTTAAGGGTGACTTAAAAGTGTGTGGGTCGTGTGGGTGTGTGTGTGTGTGTTGTGTGAAGAAGTGTTGATTAGCTGGTGAGCTCCAGACTTCCGACTCAGCATTGAACCAGAACCAGTACCAGACCTCTCCTCTCAGCAGAACATGACCATGACAGATCTCTCCACTCCATTGAACTCAAGACCAACCAGACAGACCTCTCGCACTCAGTAGAGACCTAAGACAGACCCAGACCTCTCCACTCCAGTAGAACCAAGAACCAGACCAGACCTCTCCACTCAAGCAGAACGCTAAGACCAGACCAGACTCTCTCCACATCAGTGAACCCAGACAAGTCAAGACCAGAACTCTCCACTCAGTAGAACCAAGGACCAGACCTAGACCTCTTCTCACTCAGCAGAACCAAACCTAGAATCCAGACCTCTCCACTCTGCCAGCAGATCAAGCCTAGTGACCAAAACTCTGCCACTCCGGTAGTAACCAAGACGCAGACCCTCTCCACTCCATTTTAGAAACAAGACCGTCAAGACCAGTATCAGAACTCTCCAATCAGCAGAATTGAGCCAGGAGTACCAGACCTCTTCACTCCGGTAGGAACAAAGACCGATCAGACCAGACCTCTCCCACTCAGTAGAAAACCAAGAACGAGACGCAGAACCTCTCCACTCCATTAGAACCAAGACGCAGACAGACCTCTCCACTCCGGTAGAA
>NW_019943076.1:205853-207276 GCF_002910315.2 Salvelinus sp. IW2-2015
TCTGTCTCTATCTTCTCTCTCTCCCTGTCTCTGTCTCTCTGTCTCTCTGTCTCTGTTTCTCTTCTGTCCTCTCTTCTGTTCTCTCTCTGTCTCTTCTCTGTCTACTCTGTCTCTTGTCTCTCTCTCTCTCATGTCTCTGTCGCACTCTTCTCTGGTTCTTCTCTGTCTCTCTCTGTCTCTATGTCTCTCTGTCTCTGTCTCTCTGGTCTCTCTCTGTCTCTGTCCTCTCTGCTCTCTCTACTCTACTGCTCTTGCTCTCTTCTCTCTCTTTCTCTTTCAATTGTCTTTTATTGACATCGGAACGAAATGTTAACATTGCTAAAGCACGGTGAAGTAGCCAATAATACATTAAAGTGGAAAATAAACCATAAAGATTGACTGTAAACATTTTACACTCAACAAAAAGTTTTCAAAAAGAATAAAGACTTTTCAAATGTCATATTATATATATATACAGTGTTGTAATGATGTGCAAACAGTTACAGTACAAAAGGGAAAATAAATAACCATTAAATAGGGTGTATTTACAATGTTGTTTGTGCTTCATTGGTTTCGCCTTTTCTTGTTGCAACAGGTACACATCTTGTCTGCTTGTGATGGCACACTGTCGTATTTCAACCGCATAGATTGGGAGTTTATGCAGAATTGGGTTTGTTTTTTCAATTGTTTTGTTTGTCCTGAGGGAAATATGTGTCTTAATATGGTTTCATACATTTGGGCAGGAGGTTTAGGAAGTGCAAGCTCAGTTCCACCTCATTTTTGTGGGCAAGTGTGCACATAACTGTCTCTCTTTGAGAGCCAGGTCTGCCTACGGCGGCCTTTCTCAATAGCAAGGCTATACTCACTGAGTCTGTATAAGTTCAAAGCGTTTCCTTAAGTTTGATTCAGTCACTAGTGATCCAGGTATTCTGCACTGTTGTACTCTCTGTTTAGGGCAAATATCATTCCTAGTTTTGTTAATTTCTTTCAATGTGTCAAGTAATTTATCTTTTTGTTTTCTCATGATTTGATTGGTTCTAATTGTGTTTGCTGTTCCTGGGGCTCTGTGGGGGTCTGTTTGTATTTTTTGTGAACAGAGCCCCAGGACAGCATGCCTTAGGGGACTCTTCTCCTCGCTCCCCCGTCTTCTCTCTCTCTCTTCCCTATTCTCTACTCGACCCTCTCCTCTTCTCTCTCCCCTCCTATCTCTCTCTCTTCTATCTCCCCTCAACTCAACTCCCTCTAACTCTGCCCACTTCACTCCGCAATCTCTCTCCCTCTCCACCTTCCTGTTTCCTGCCTCTCCCCTGTCTTCAACCCCCACTGTCTTCTCCACTTGTGTGTCTGTGTGTTGTGTTGTTGTGTGGTCTGTGTCTGTGTATGCCTGTGTATAATGTTTGTGTATGGCTGCCTGTAATGGTGTGTTGTGTGTATTGGGCATGCC
>NW_019943076.1:207284-217245 GCF_002910315.2 Salvelinus sp. IW2-2015
ACCCACACCAAGTTCCAATATTTTCAGAGGCGTTTATGTTTCTCTGTATGGTAATGGTAATAATGACAGTGAAATGACATGTAGTTTGATATTTGGAGCTGTCCTGTCTACATAGACTCCTAAATCAGTGTGTGTGTGTGGTGTGTTGTGTGTGTGTGTGTGTGTGTGTGTGTGTGTTGTGTGGTGTCTCAGTTAGATAACAACTCAGGGGGGGGGCGCGACCATCGAGACAGAGAGAGACTCCCACCTGCGCTCGTTAATCCACACACACACACACACACACACACACACACACCCACACACACACACACACACACACACACACACACACACACACACAACACACACACACACACACACACACACACACACACACACACACATACAGCACTGTAAATACCTGCAATATCTACTGCATCTGACCTTATACTCTCTCTATGTGTGTGTGTGTGTGTGTGTGTGTGTGTGTGTATCTCTGGTCTTGAGACAAAGTGTTGAGTTTCCATCTCTCCCTCAAGGAGAATGCCACCATATCCTGCCTCTGTCTCTCTGTCCCTGTCTCTGTCTCTGTCTCTCTCTCTCCTCTCTCTCTCTTCTCTCTCCTCTCTCTCTCTCTCTCTCTCTCTCTCTCTCTCTCCTCTCTCTCTCTCTCTCTCTCTCGCTCTCTCTCTGTCTCTCTCTGTCTCTCTCTGTCTCTCTCTCTGTCTCTCTCTCTTCTCTCTCTGTCTCTCTCTCTGTCTCTCGCTCTCTCGGTCTCTGTCTCTCTCTCAATTTCATACAATTAATAGGGCTTTATTTGCATGGGAAACATGTGTTAACATTGCCAAAGCAAGTGAAGTAGATAATATACAAAAGTGAAATAAACAATAAAAATTCACAGTAACATTACACATACAGAAGTTTCAAAAGTATAGAGACGCTTCAAGATGTAATATTATGTCTTTATACGGTGTTGTAACGATGTGCAAATAGTGAAAGTACAAAGTATAAATAAACATAAATATGGGTTGTATTTTACAATGGTGTTTGTTTCTTCACTGGTTGCCCTTTACTTGTGGCAACAGGTCACACATCTTGCTGCTGTGATGGAACACTGTGTATTTCACCCAGTGATATGGGAGTTTATCAAAATTGAGTTTGTTTTCAAATTCTTTTGGTTCTGTGTAATCTGAGGGAAATATGTGTCTCTAATATGGTCATACATTTGGCAGGAAGTTTAGGAAGTGCAGCTCAGTCCACCTCCTTTTTGTGGACAGTGTGCACATAGCCTGTCTTCTCTTGAGAGCCAGGTCTTCCTTCTCTCTCTCTCTCTGTCTCTCTCTCTATTTCTCTGTCTCTGTCTCCTCTCTCCCTTTCTCTGTCTCTCTTTCTCCTCTCTCTCTTCCTCTCTCTCATGTCCCCAGTCATCTCTCTCTCTCTGTCTCAGTCTCTCTCTCCTCTTCTCTCTCATGTCCCCAGTCATCTCTCTCTCTGTCTCACTAATGAAACAGGGTTCATATAGTTAGTCGAACCCACATGTCCCCAGCCTCTCTCTCAACAGGCAGGTAGTGTGTGGTGTGTTTTCTGGTTAACACAGTGGACATCACACAACACATTAAACCTTCTATTGGCAGGTATGTGTTTCTGGTTACACAGTGGACATCAACACATTAAACTTCTATTGGCAGGTAGTGTGTTTCTGGTTAACAGTGGACATCACACACACATTACACCTTCTATTGCAGCATGTGTTTCTGTTACACAGTGGACATCACACAACACATCACCTTCTATTGGCAGTAGTTGTGTTTCTGGTTAACACAGTGGACATCACACAACAATTACACCTTCTATTGGCAGGTAGTGTGTTTCTGGTTAACACAGTGGACATCACACAAACACATTAAACCTTCTATTGGCAGTAGTGTGGTTTCTGGTTAACACAGTGGACATCACACAACACATTACACTTCTATTGCAGGTAGTGTGTTTCTGGTTAACACAGTGGACATCACACAACACATTACACCTTCTATTGGCAGGCAGTGTGTTTCTGGTTAACACGAGGTGGACATCACAACAACACATTACACCTTCTATTGGCAGGTAATGTGTTTCGTTAACACAGTGGACATCACACAACACATTAAACCTTCTATTGGCAGGTAGTGTGTTTCTGGTTAACACAGTGGACATCACACAACACATTACACCTTCTATTGGCAGGCAGTGTGTTTCTGGTTAAACAGTGGACATCACACAACACATTCACCTTCTATTGGCAGACAGTGTGTTTCTGGTTACACAGTACTCACACACACATTACTCTTAGGCAGTCAGTGTGTTTCTGGTTAACACAGTGGAGCAGCACAACAACACATTACACCTTCTATTGGCAGGCAGTGTGTCTGGTATGACACAGTGGACCACACAACAAAATAAAGTATGCCTGGCCTGGGCATGTATTGCGTGTACGTACTCGTGTGTGGTGGTTTGTGGGAACGTGCATTTGTACTTTTGTACTTTGTGGTGTGTGTGTGTGTGTGTGTGTGTGTGTGTGTGTGTGTGTGTGTGATCAGAGTGACTAATATTGTCCTTGTCTTCTCACTCTACATTCCAACAGTCCTCATCCCCATTCAGGAAGGTGGGGGAAGCGCATGGTGTCTGCTGGGAAAGTATCGGGAGTGACAGTTTCTGAGCTTTATTGAGTTGACCTGAGGATTGGGGCTCTACTTTTAGAGATGGTTCACACTTGAAGGAGTTGTGTGTGTGTGTGTGTTCTGTGTTTGTGTGGTGGTGTGTGTGTGTGTGTGTGTGTGTGGTGTGTTCTGTGTGTGTGTCTGTTGTGTGGTGTTGTTGTGTGTGTGTGTGTGTGTTGTGTAGGGTGGTAGATTGGTTTCATGACTCACCGTTGGCCAGCACTTCCTCTTTGGCCTGGCAGAGCTGTTGGAATCAGCTGACGTGTGTGTGTGGTGTTGTTGTGTGTGTGTGTGTGTGTGTGTTGTGTGTTGTGTGTGTGTGTGTGTGTGTGTGTGTCAGCCGATGGTATTTACAGTTGTTCTTCTCTCCTCTCGTCAGGTCATAACTCTGGATGGCTGAGAGGTTCCTCTAAAAGTGTCCTGACAAGATAGAAAGATAGAAACGAACACCCGGCTTCAGTGATAATCCATCTGGGATCCACTCTAAATATCATCTACATAGTTTGGAAACGAGAGAGGGAGAGAAGACAGAGAGAGGAGAGACAGACACGAGAAGAGGACACAAGAGAGAGACGAAGACAGAAAGGAGAGACAGAACAGAGAGATAACTATGATCAAGAGGAGGAGAGCAGACAGAGAGAGAAGACAGAACAGAGAGAGGAAGAGAGAGAGCAAAGAACAGAGAAGAGAGCAGACGAGAAAAGACAAAAGAGAGAGGAGAGACAGAACAGAGAGGGAAGAAGAAACAGAACAGAGAGAGGAGAGACAGGACAGAGAGGGAGAGACAGAAAGAGAGAGGAGAGACAGAACAGAGAAAGAAAACAAGAGAGGAGGAGACAGAACAGAGATGAGGAATAAGACAGAGAGAGGAGAGACAGAACAGAGAGAGGAGAGACAGAACAAGAGAGAGAGAGACAGACGAGAGAAGAAACAAGAGAACAGAACAGAGAGGAGAGAGAGACAGAGAGAGGAGAGACAGACAGAGAGAGGAGAGACGACAGAAGAGCAGGAGAGAAGCAGACAGAGAGAGGGAGGAGAGACAGAACAGAAGAAGAAAGACAGAGAGAGGAGAGAAGACAGAGAGAAGAGACAGAACAGAGAGAGGAGAGGAGAGAAGACGAGAGAGAGGAGAGACAGAACAGAGAGAGAGAGACAGAAGAAGAACAGGACAGAGAGAGGAGAGACAGAACAGAGGAGAGGAACAAGCAGAGAGAGGATGAGGAGAGACAGGACAGAAGAGGGAGAGACAGAACAGAGAGGAGGAGAGACAGGGACAGAGAGAGGAGAGACAGAACAGAGAGAGGAGAAGGACGAAATGAGGGAGAGACAGGAAGAGAGAGGAGAAGAAGAAACAGAACAGAGAAGGAAGAGAGACAGAGAGAGGATACGAGAGAAGAGAGGAGAGAAGAACAGAGAGAGGAGAGACAGAAGAGAAGCAGAAGAGAGAGCAGAAACAGAGAGAGGAGAGAGACAGAACAGAGAGAGAGAGACAGAACAGAGAGAGGAGACAACAGAAGAGGAGAGGAGAGGAGAGAGAGAGGAGAGGAGAGACAGAACAGAGAGAGGAGACAACAGAAGAGGAGAGGAGAGACAGAAAGAGAGAGGAGAGGAGAGACAGAGAAGAGGAGAGGAAGAGACAGAAAGGAGAGGAGGAACAGAGAGAGAAGACAGAACAGAGAAGAGGAGAGGAGAACGAGAGAGGAGGAGAGGAGAGACAGAGAGAGAGGAGAGACGAGAGAGAAGAGGAGAGACAGAAAAGAGAGAGGAGAGGAGAGACAACAAGAGAGGAGAGGAGAGAAGAACAGAAGAGGGAGGAAGACGAAAAGTAAGCGAAGAAGAGAGAAGAAGAACAGAGAGAGGAGAGACAGAACAGAGAGAGGAGAGACAGAACAGAGAGAAGAGAACGAACAGAAACAGAAGAAGAGGAGAGACAGAACAGAGAGAGAAGAGACAGAACAGAGAGAGAAGAGACAGAAAGAGAGAGGAGAGGAGAGAAAGAGAAGGAGAGGAGAGACAGAGAGAGAGGGAGAGACAAGAACAGAGAGAGGAAGAGACAGAGAGAGAGAGAGGAGAGGAAGACAGAGAGACAGAGCAAAAGAGAGAGAGACAGAACAGAGAGAGGAGAAGACAAACAGAGAGGAGGAGGAGAGACAGAACAGAGAGAGGAGAGAGAGACAGACAAGAGAGAGGAGAGACAGAACAGAGAGAGGAAACAGAGAAAAGAGAGAGACAGAACAGAGAGAGGAGAGACAGAACAGAGAGAGAGAGAGACAGAACAGAGAGAGGAGAGACAGAACAGAGAGAGGAGAGTAGAGACAGACAGAGAGAGGAGAACAGAACAGAGAGAGGAGAGACAGAACAAGAAGGAGGGAGAGACAGAACGAGAGAGAGGAAGAGAGACGAGGAACAGAGAGAGGAGAGACAGAACAGAGAGAGGAGAACAGAACAGAGAGAGGAGGAGAGACAGAACAGAGAGAGGAGAGACAGAACAGAGGAGAGGAGGACAGAACAGAGAAGAGAGAGAACAGAGACAGAGAAGAGGAGAGAGACAGAACAGAGAGAGGAGAGACAGAACAGAGAGAGGAGAGCAGAAACAGAGAGAGGAGGAGACAGAAACAGAGAGGAGAGACAGAACAGAGAGAGAAGAGACAGAAAAACAACAGAGAGGAGAGAGAGACAGAGAGAGAGCGAGAGACAGAAAGAGAGAGGAGACAGAACAAGAAGGAGAGGAGAGACAGAACAGAGAGAGGAGAGACAGAACAGAGAAGAGGAGAGGAGAGACAGAACCGAGAGAGGAGAGACAGAACAGAGAGAGGAGAGGAGAAGAGGAACAGAAGAGAGGAGAGGAGAGACAGAACAGAAGAGAGGAGAGACAAAAGAGAGAGGAGAGACAGAACAGAGAGAGGGAGAGACAGAACGAGAGAGAGGAGAGGACAGAACAGAGAGAGGAGAGACGAACAAGAAGGAGAGACAGAACAGAGAGAGGAGAGACAGAACAGAAGAAAGACAGAACAGGAGAGAGGAGAGTAGAGAAAAAGGAGGACAAGGAAGAGGAGAGAAGACAGAGAGAGGAGAGACAGAACAGAGAGAGGAGAGACGAACAGAGAGAGGAGAGACAGAACAGAGAGAGGAGAGACAGAACAGAGAGAGGAGAGACAGAGACAGAAGAGGAAGAGATAGAAGAGGAAAGAAGCAGAGAGAGGAGAGACAGAACAGAGAGAGGAGAGACAGAACAGAGAGAGGAGAGACAGAACAGAGAGAGAGAGACAGACAGAGAAGGAGAGACAGAAGAGAGAGGACAGAAGAGAGGAGAGCAGAACAAGAGAGGAGAGAAACAGAGAAGGAGAGACAGAACAGAGGAGGAAGACAAACAGGAGAGGAGAGGAGAGACAAACAAAGAGGAGAGACAGAACAGAGAGGAGAGACAAAATGACTCATTTCCATCTTCCAAAATTTCCCAAGAATAAATACATTTTCAATTCATGATCTATATACAGTGTTGTAATGATGTGTAAATAGTTAAAGTACAAAAGGGAAAATAAATAAGCATAATATAGGTTGTATTACAATGGTGGTTTGTTCTTCACTGGTTGACCTTTTCTTGTGGCAACAGGTCACACATCTTGCTGCTGTTGATGGCACACTGTGGTATTTCACCTGATAGATATGGGAGTTTTACAAAATTGGGATTTGTTTCAAATTCTTTGTTGTTTCTTAATAGCAAGGCTATGCTCACTGTGTCTGTACATAGTCAACCTTTCCTTAAGTTTGGGTCAGTCACAGTGGTCAGGTATTCTGCCACTGTGTACTCTCTGTTAGGGCCAAATAGCATTCTAGTTGCTCTTTTTTTTATTTTTCTTTCCAATGTGTCAAGTAATTATCTTTTGTTTTCTCATGATTTGTTGGGCGTCTAATTGTGTTGCTGTCCTGGGGCTCTGTGGGGTCTGTGTTTTGAACAGAGCCCAGACCAGCTTGCTTAGGCTCTTCTCCAGGTTCATCTCTCTGTAGGTGATGCTTTGTTACAGAAGGTTGGGAATCGCTTCCTTTAGATGGTTGTAGAATTTAACGGCTCTGATAATCTCTCTGTCTCTCTCTTCTCTCTCTCTCTCTCTCTCTCTCTCTTCTCTCTCTCTCTCTCTCTCTCTCTCTCTCTCTCTCTCTCTCTCTGTCTCTGTCTCTGTCTCTGTCTCTGTGTCTCTTGTCTCTCTCTCTGTCTCGCTCTCTGTCTCTGTCTCCCTGTTCGCTTCTGTGTCTCTGTCTGTGTCTCTCTGTCTCTCTGTCTCCTCTCTCTCTGTCTTTCTCTGTCTGTGTCTCTCTGTTCTCCTCTGGTCCCGTCCTCTGTCTGTCTGTCTCTGTCTCTGTCTGTGCCTCTTGTGTTTTGTGTCTTCTGGTTCTCTCTGTCTCTGTGTCTCTCTGTCTGTCTCTGTGTTTCCTCTCTGTGTCTCTCTGTTCTGTTTCTGTTTCTTTCTCTCTCTTCTCAGTTATTTCTCCTCGTGTCCGTGAGCGGACCAGATCAGTCCATAAGGCTTTAGCAGTTGTACCTTTTAGAGTGTTGACTTCGGGCAGTTATGGGGTCACATTCGGAATACAGCCTGTCGCGTAGTGACCAGCACAGTCAGGCTGTAGATGTTTGAGTGCACAGACAGCACACACACACACACACACACACACAACACCACACACACACACACACCACACACAACAACACACACACACACAACACCCACACACCCCACACACACCAACACACACACACCAACACACAACACGACACACAACACACCACAACACACTATACCTGGGACTGATGGAACATATTTATTTATATATCTCATTGATAAGCATGGATCTTCTCTTATTTATGTTTAATGGTTAGGTTTAGTTGCGTATCTGTTTGGTAGGATATGTATTGGTTAGGATCATGTTATGGTTAGGTTGTATGTAGTCATGTTATGGTTAGGATCATGTTATGGTTAGGATCATGTTATGGGTTTAGGATCATGTATTATGGTTGGATCATGTTATGGTTAGGATCATGTTTATGGGGTTTAGGATCATGTTTTGGTCTAGGATTATGTTATGGTTAGGATGCATGTCTTGGTTAGGATCATGTTATGGTTAGATAGTTTATGGCTCATGTATTGGTTATTGGCTGTTATGGTTATCATGTTATGGTTAGGATCATGTTATGGTTGGATCATGTTATGGTTAGGATCATTGGTTATGGTTAGGATGTTGATCATGTTATGGTTAGGATCATTGTTATGGTTAGGATCATGTTATGGTTAGGATCATGTTATGGTTACGGAATCATGTTATGTTGGACATGTTATGGTTAGGTCATGTTATGGTAGGTTAGTATGTAGTTAGGGTATGTTATGGTATAGGATCATGTTATGGTTAGGTTAGGGTCATGTTATGGTTAGGATCATGTTATGGTTAGACTCATGTTTGTAGGTTAGGTTCATGTGTTATGGTGTTTGGTTAGTGATCATGTTATGGTTAGGTCATGTATATGGTTGGATCATGTATGGTTTTAGGATCAGTTGTCTATGGTTAGGATCTGTTATGGTAGGTTAGATCATTTATGGTCTAGGATCATGTTATGGTTAGGATCGATGTTATGGTAGGACATGTTATGGTTTAGGATCATGTTATGGTTAGGATTTATGTTAGGGTTAGTTAAGGATATGTTCATGGTTAGGATATGTTATGGTTAGGATCATGTTAAGGTAGGATCATGTTATGGTTAGGGATCATGTTAGGTTAGGATCATGTTATGGTTAGGATCATGTTATGGTTTAGGATCATGTTATGGTTAGGATCATGTTGGTATGGGTGTGTGTGGTGTGTGAGGATCAGGGTTTGATGCGTTAGGATCATGTTGATGGTTAGGATCATTGTTATGGTTAGGATCATGCTAGGGTTGAGGGATGCATGATGATTAGGATCATGTTATGGTTAAGGATGATTGTTGATGATTAGGGATCATGTGTGGTTGAGATCTGTTATGAGGATCATGTTATGGTTAGGATCATGTTTTGGTTAGGTAGAATATGTTAGATCATGTATGGTTAGGGATCATGTTAAGGTTAGACAGTTATGGTTAGGATCATGTTATGGTTAGGATCATGTTATGGTTAGGAATTTGAGGATCATGTTAGGGTTAGGATCATTGTTATGTTCATGTATGGTTAGGATCATGTTATGGTTAGGATCATGTTATGGTTAGGATCATGTATGGTTAGGATCATGTTTATAGTATCTCTCTTTCTGATCAGAGATAATAAATAAGATCAGAGATAATTAATAAAGATCAGAGATAATAAATAAGATGAGAGAGGTTATAAATTAATTCACTTCCTTAAAAAAACAGAACAGAACATCTAGAGAGAGTCAACCAATCAGCCGTCAGCTTATTGGGACCACTTCAACATCCAACCAACCAGCCGTCAGCATATTGGGACCATTTCAACATCCAACCAACCAGCCGTCAGCATATTGGGACCATTTCAACATCCAACCAACCAGCCGTCAGCTTACTGGGACCATTTCAACATCCAACCAACCAGCCGTCAGCTTATTGTAACATCCAACCAACCAGCCGTCAGCTTATTGGGACCATTTCAACATCCAACCAACCAGCCGTCAGCATATTGGGACCATTTGAACATCCAACCAACCAGCCGTCAGCTTATTGTAACATCCAACCAACCAGCCGTCAGCATATTGGGACCACTTGAACATCCAACCAACCAGCCGTCAGCTTATTGTAACATCCAACCAACCAGCCGTCAGCTTATTGTAACATCCAACCAACCAGCCGTCAGCATATTGGGACCACTTCAACATCCAGGCAGAATTAACAACACAAGACATTTGTTTTAACTTCCTGAAAACAGAACCGTTTCTTTAACTTCCTGAAAACAGAATCCGTTTATTTAACTTCCTGAAAACAGAATCCGTTTATTTAACTTCCTGAAAACAGAACCGTTTATTTCACTTCCTGAAAACAGAACCGTTTATTTCACTTCCTGAAAACAGAACCGTTTATTTCACTAGGTTTAAATCAGGTTGTAGAATGACCTCCATGTTCCAGAATGATGAGGTCCAGATTTATTTTGTATTTTATTTAACTCTTATCTTACAAGGTAAGTTGGCTGAGTACACATTCTCATTTTCAGTAACGACCTGGGGAATGTTTCATGATGTAGATTTAAAAACAACAGAAATTGCTAGAGCCTGGGGGTGGGGAGAGAGATGGAGACAGAGAGAGATGGAGA
>NW_019943076.1:217596-224515 GCF_002910315.2 Salvelinus sp. IW2-2015
CTGGTAGAGTGTGGGGTCTGGAAGCCGTTGCGAGAGTGGGGTCAGTTGGAAGCTCCAGATTGGGGGTCATGGAAGCCTTGTCGAGGATTGAGCTTGTAGATGGGTCATGGAAGCCTTGTGAGAGTGGGGTCATGGAAGCCTCAGTGTCAGACGTTGCAGGGTCATGGAAGCCTTGTAGAGTGGGATGGAAGCCTTGTAGAGTGGGGTCGATGGAAGCCTTGCGATTGGGTCATGGAAGCCTTGCGAGTGGGGTCATGGAAGCCTGCAGAGTGGGTGCCATGGAAGATGCTTGCAGAGGGGAGCTTGAGAGGTGGGCAATGAAGCCTTGGGAGATGTGGGGGGTCATGGAGCGTCTGTCAGAGTGGGGTCATGGAAAGCCTTGGCATATGGGGTCATGGAAGCTTGCTAGATGTGGGGTCATTCGGAACTTGCCAGAGTGGGGCTCATGGAGCCTTGCAGATGGGTTGGGGGATTTAAGCTTGCAGAGTGGGGTCATGAGAAGCCTTGACAGAGTGGGGTCATGGAAGTTTGTCCAGAGTGGGGCGTCATGATAGCCTTGCATTTGGGATGGATAGCGAGGTGGGGCGATGAGGGCTTGTAGAGTTCGGGGGTCTGGAAGCCTTAGCAGATGGTGGTCATGAGAAGTCTTGCAGAGTCGGGGTCCATGAAGCTTGAGATGCGCTAATGGGTTGGGCTTGCATTGGGGTCATGGAACCTGCAGGTGTGGTCATGAACCGTGTAGAGGTCATCGGACGCCTATGGTAGATTGGGGTATACAGGCTGGTACGAATGCTTATGGGGGTCATGGAGAGCCTGCGAGATGGTGGTCATGGCGGAATCCTTGCGAGAGTGGTCATGGAAGCCTTCTGCGCGTGAACCTTGAGCTTGGGGTACATGGAAAGCTTGTATGAGTGGGGTCATGGAAGCCTTGCAGGAGTGGGGTCATGGAACCTTGCAGAGTGGGGTCATTGGAAGTCTCTGCAGATTGGGGTCATGAACAGCCTTGCAGGTTGGGGGAGAGCTTGGAGTGTCATGGAAAGCCTTGCAGAGTGAAGGGGTCGGTGGAAGTCTTCAGACACCACCCAAAATGGGGTGTCATGGAGCCTTGCATTGGGGATGATTGAGTGGGTCATGGAAGCTTGTAGAGTGGGGTCATGTGGAGGGCTTGCAATTGGGCTTCAGGGGCCAAAGCCTTGCAGATTGGGTCTGGAAAGCTTGTAGGGTAATGGAAGCCTTGCAGCTGTGGGGTCGATGGAATAGGTCTTGCAGATTGGGGGTCATGGAAGCTTGCAGAGTGGGGTGCATGGACCTTGCAGCAGTTGGTGGCTAGTTCATGTGAAGTCTTCGCTGAGTTTGTGAGGACGATAGAGTGGGTGTCGATTGGAAAGCCTTGCGCCAGATTGGGTCATGGACTGCCGTTTGTGAGAGTGGGGGTATGTAACGCTCTTGCAATAGTGGGGTCATATGGAGCCTTGCGATCTGGGGGTCATGGGAGAGGCCTTGGCAGAGTTGCGGGTCATAGGAAGCCTTGCAGAGTGTGAGAGGTCATGGAAGTCCTTGAGAGTGGGGGTCATTGGGAAGGTTTGCAGGTAGTGGTGGGGTCATGATAAGCGCTTGGTAGATTGGAGGGTCTATGTGGAAGCCCTGTAGGAGTGGGGTGCAGGAAGCTTTGGGTAGCAATTGGGGGTCGATGGGAATGCCTTGCGCAGGGAAGTTGGGGTCATGGAAGTCTTGGGCAGAGTGGGGTCATGAAAGCTGTGCAGATTGGGCGGTCATAGAAGAGCGGCTTGCAGAGTGGGGTCATGGTAGAGCCTTTGCAGAGTTGGGGTCAATGTAGGAAGTACTTGCAGAGTGTGGATGTGAGCCATTCGGAAGAGACCTGTGGCGAGTTGGGTGTGCATATGGGAGGCCGTTGGTCAGTGAGTGGGTATCTAGTGGACGCCTTGGCATATTGGGGTCATCGGCAAGCCGTTGCATTTGGGGTCATGGGAGCCTTGCAAGTGGGGTGGGTCATGGAAGCCTTGAGCAGAGTGGGGTATGGAAGTTTGTGCATGAGTGGGGTCGAGAGTGAAGGAGCTTGGCAAGATTCTTGGGGTTTGGAAGCTTGTATAGAGTGTGGGGTCAATGGGAAGTGCTATATTTATGGGTGTATGGTAATGTTCGCATATTGGTTTTTTTGTTTATTTTTTTCTCTTTGTATATGTTGGGGTTTATTGGTTTATGTTTCTGTCTCTTCATTGAGGGGGTCATGTGAAGTCTTATGCAGTAGTGGGGTCATGAACCTGCAGAGTTGAGGGCTGGAGAAGGACCTTGGTAGAGTTGGTTCATTGTGTGGAATGCCTTGCATTATTGGGGTGCATGGGAAGACTTGTGTCAGATGGGGGTCTGGATGCTGGCAGAGTGAGGGTCGATGGAAGCCTTGCAGAGTGGGGTCATGGGAAGCCTTGCAGAGTGGGGTTAATAGAGAAGCCCTTGTAGATTTGGTGTCTATGGGAGGCTTGTAGGAGGTTGGGGTCTGGAGAGCCTTGAGATTGGGGTCATGGACAAGGCTTCCATGACCCCAATCTACAAGGCTTCCATGACCCCAATCTACAAGGCTTCCATGACCCCACTCTGCAAGGCTTCCATGACCCCAATCTGCAAGGCTTCCATGACCCCACAGTTGTACAGGTGTAAATTAATAAACACTCATCTGTTGATTATTGATAATTTCTAGTGACAGAGAGGCATCATAATAATAGATTATTATTAATAATGATTAGATTAATTATTATATCATAATAATATATTATTATTAATTGTTATTAGATTACATTCAGCAACTGAGCTGGTGCTTTGACACAGCTGAATAACCTGTTGGTTGATGAGATCTGTTCTCCTGGCTTTGTCTCAGTTCTAGACCCTTCCATTCTTGTTGGCCGGCTAATGAGTGTTGGTGTCTCTGAAGGGTCTTTGGCCTAGTTTGCTAACTACCTCTCTCAAAGAGTGCAGTGTATAAAGTCAGAACATCTGCTGTCTCAGCCACTGCCTGTCACCAAGGGAGTACCCCAAGGCTTGATCCTAAGCCCCACGCTCTTCTCAATTTACATCAACAACATAGCTCAGGCAGTAGGAAGCTCTCTCATCCATTTATATGCAGATGATATCATCTTATACTCAGCTGGCCCCTCCCCGGATTGTGTGTTAAACGCTCTACAACAAAGTTATCTTAGTGTCCATCAAGCTTTCTCTGCCCTTAACCTTGTTCTGAACACATCCAAAACAAAGGTCATGTGGTTTGGTAAGAAGAATGTCCATCTCCCCACCGGTGTGATTACTACCTCTGAGGGTTTAAAGCTTGAGGTAGTCACCTCATACAAGTACTTGGGAGTATGGCTAGACGGTACACTGTCCTTCTCTCAGCACATATCAAAGCTGCAGGCTAAAGTTAAATCTAGACTTGGTTTCCTCTATGGTAATCACTCCTCTTTCACCCCAGCTGCCAAACTAACCCTGATTCAGATGACCATCCTACCCATGCTAGATTACGGAGACATAATTTATAGATCGGCAGGTAAGGGTGCTCTCGAGCGGCTAGATGTTCTTTACCATTCGGCCATCAGATTTGCCACCAATGCTCCTTATAGGACACATCACTGCACTCTATACTCCTCTGTAAACTGGTCATCTCTGTATACCCGTCACAAGAACCACTGGTTGATGCTTATTTATAAAACCCTCTTCGTTCTCACTCCCCCCTATCTGAGATATCTACTGCAGCCCTCATCCTCCACATACAACACCCGTTCTGCCAGTCACATTCTGTTAAAGGTCCCCAAAGCACACACATCCCTGGGTCGCTCCTCTTTTCAGTTCGCTGCAGCTAGCGACTGGAACGAGCTGCAACAAACACTCAAACTGGACAGTTTTATTTCAATCTCTTCATTCAAAGACTCAATCATGGACACTCTTACTGACAGTTGTGGCTGCTTTGCGTGATGTATTGTTGTCTCTACCTTCTTGACCTTTGTGCTGTTGTCTGTGCCCAATAATGTTTGTACCATGTTTTGTGCTGCTACCATGTTGTGTTGCTACCATGTTGTTGTCATGTGTTGCTGCCTTGCTATGTTGTTGAGTTAGGTCTCTCTTTATGTAGTGTTGTGGTGTCTCTCTTGTCGTGATGTGTGTTTTGTCCTACATATATATTTTTAATCCCAGCCCCCGTCCCCGCAGGAGGCCTTTTGGTAGGCCGTCATTGTAAATAAGAATTTGTTCTTAACTGACTTGTCTAGTTAAATAAAGGTTAAATAAAAGAAAATAAATTTAATATATTCCTGTGTCAACACTTCTCATATATCCATGAACTATTCAGACATGTGAGTGAGTGAACCCTCCAAAGAGACATGCATATTTCTGCCGAGATCAATGTTTAAAATCAAAGCCAGGGCTTGAAGATTTGCAGATGTGCATTTAATGTTTTGAAATTCAGACATTTTCACCCCGTGGGCTTTGTTTGCTGTTCTACGGGTCACCTAGCCTGATTTTACACTGGGATGAGGAACCGTGTATTTGAAATGACTGCTCATGCCTGCCATGGATGCAAAGAAAACTGAAGTACAGTTGAGGAAGCTGGAAGATACCCCTAAGGCTACAACAGCTTAAGTTGTAGATGTCTAGATACCACATTTGGGATGATCAGAAATCTTGAAGAAATATGGGTGTGAACCAGAGTCCTCTACCTCTCCTCTGACTGGGTGGGGAGGGCTAGTCAAGTTGTTGAGGGAAAGGGGGGGGGAACCCTAGTCAGTTTGTTGAGGAAAGGGGCTGGGAACCCTAGTCAGTTTGTATTGAGGGAAAGGGGGGGGGACCTAGTTCAGTTGTTGAGAAAGGGGGGATAACCTAGTCAGTTGTTGAGGAAAGGGGGGGAGGACACTAGTCAGTTTGTTGGAGGAAAGGGGGGGCGGCTAGTCAGTTGTTGAGGGAAAGGGGGCGACACCTAGTCAGTTGTACAACTGAATGCATTTAACCAGAATGTGTCTTCTGTGTTTAACCCAACCTATGGAATCAGACAGGTTGTTTGTATGCCCTACCAGCATAAAGGCCCTAATGCTCATAGTGTGGAACTGAGAAAAAAATGCTTTTTATTTACCTCGCGGTTTCACAGTAACTTTATGCAGGTACTGGCTACATGACCCCCATTTTCTTCCAAAAACACACATACATTGAGGCAGGATACTTGTCCACGTGATTAAGGCATGTTATTTAATGGTAGCAAAAATGATATTAAACTCATTTTTGGATTCCATGAGCACTTAACTGCCGTTTTGAAATGGTAAGGCCAGTATAGCGGGCCTTTAATCCCACATCGTTGGCGTATACGTTCTTATTGGCGTGGTAAACTGCCTTGATCATGCAGAATGGTGCAGATTTTGTCCCACCTTGCCAAGCTCTGGGATTTGAACCAGCGCCATGTCAGTTTACAGCCTAAACGTTCTTAACAGCCTAGGTTACCTGTCACGTGTGTTTGTGTGTGTGTGTGTGTGTGTGTGTGTGTTGTGTGTGTGGTGTGTGTGTGTGTTGTGTGTGTGTGTGTGTGTGTTGTGTGTGTGTGTGTCGTGTGTGTGTGTGTGTGTGTGTGTGTGTGTGGGGTGTGTTGTGTGTGTGTGTGTGTGGTGGTGCTGTGCTTCTGTATTCATCCATTTCCTGCTTCTAGCAGTCTTGTTTGAATATGTCTAACAACAGACTTGTTGTGTCATGTTTTTGATGAGCGTGCAATTGGCATGCTGACATTGCAGAATGTCCACCAAGAGCTGTTTGCCATAATGATGTTCATTTTCTACCATAAGCTTTGCCTCAAAACGTTCATTTTAGAGAATTTGGCCAGTACGCCTTCACAGCCACAGACCCGTTTAACCACTGCCAGCCCAGGACCCTTCCACATCCGGGTTTCTTCACCTGTTGGATCGTCTGCAGGGGGGTTCTGAGATGTATTTCTGTCTGTAATAAAGCCCTATGCTGTAGGGGAAAAACTATTTCTGATTGGCTGGGCTTGGCTCCCCAGTGGGGTGGCCTGGCTCCCCAGTGGGTGGGCCTATGCCCCTGCCCAGAGCTCATTCGATGGCTCCGCCCCTGCCCAGTCATTGCTGAAATCCATATTATTTAGGGCCTAATTTAATTTATTTCAATTGACTGATTTACTTATTTGAACTGTAAACTCCAGGTAAAATCTTTGGAAATTGTTGCACATCCCCTCCAAGAGTGCTCTCTACCTGGCTATCATACTGTAACTCGGCCTCTTTGAAATCTACTTGGTTTGATAGCCTACATGGACGCCAGGTGTAGCACTTGCCTCCCTCCCAGCTTCCAATGGCCTTGCACTAGGAAACTATGTTCCCCTCCAAGGTGCGCCTCTCCTGGCTATCATACTTTGGTAACTGCGGCCTCTGTTGGGCCTGCACTGGGAAAACTATGTCCCCTCCAAGGTGCCTCCTCTCCTGGCTTATCCATACTGGTGGGTATGTTAGTGTTGTGATCGGTCCCCCAGCATTTAATCATGTTGAGGTAAAGTCCAACGGCTCTCTCCTTGCTCTTGTTATGCTGGCTAGTTTTGTGCCTTGGTTGGGTTTATTGATGGGTTATTAGTGCTGGCTGGGTTCTAGCTCTGGGGTTTGGGTTATTGCTGGGTTATAGTGTGGCTGGCGTTCTAGTCTGGGTTGGGTTTATTGATGGGTCCTAGTGTTGGCTGGGTTCTTACTCTGTGGTTGGGTTTATTGGTGCGGTCCTGTGTGCTGGCTGGGTTCTAGTCTGTGGTTTGTGTTTATGGGTGGGTTCTAGTTCTGGCCTGGGTTATAGGTCTGTTGTTGTTATTATGGTGTTCTATGCTGCTGGTTCTAGTTCTGGTGGTCTGTGGTTGGTTATTGTGGGTATAGTGCTGGCTGGG
>NW_019943076.1:229417-238778 GCF_002910315.2 Salvelinus sp. IW2-2015
ACGTGAACCAGATCCTCTACCTCTGACTGACGTGACCAGAGTCCTCTACCTCTGACTGGACGTGAACCAGAGTCCTCTACCTCTGACTGGACGTGAACCAGAGTCCTCTACCTCTCCTCTGACTGGACGTGAACCAGGTCCTCTACTCTGACTGACGTGAACCAGAGTCCTCTACCTCTGACTGGACGTGAACCAGAGTCTCTCCTCTCCTCTGACTGGACGTGACCAGGGTCTCTCTTACCTCTACTGACGTGAACCAGAGTTTCCCTCTCTCTGACTGGACGTTTGCAACCAGAGGTCTTCTCTACCTTCTTACATCTTCTTCTTTTCTAGTCTGGGGTTGGGTTTATTGTGGGTTATAGTGCTGGCTGGGTTCTACTCTGTGGTTGGGTTTATTGTGGGTCCTAGTTCTGGCTGGGTTCTAGCCTAGTTCTGGCTTACTACCTATAACTGTGGTGATCCTACAAACTGTGTGATTCAATCTAACTATCACACTGTGCGGATTGATAGATTTTTAGCTGATTCCTCACCAACCTATTTTAATTGTGTGGATTTTAAACGTCTTCCAAAATGGCGTCTAGCACTTGCTGCCATACCGGAAACTGACTTTTTCCAGATTGCCGGCTACCACCTTCAGAGACTACGGTGATCGTTTCATCCCATGTAGGAGCTGCACCTATTTTGTACAGTTCCAGGATAATATTGACCTGCCAAATGTCCAAACTGTCAGCTTATTGACGAATATACACTATCTATACAGCAGATTTTACACAACACCCCTTCAAATGAGTGGATTCGGCTATTTCAGCCACACCCGTTGCTGACAGGTGTGTAAAATCGAGCACACAGCCATGCAATCTCCATAGACAAACATTGGCAGTAGAATGGCCTTACTGAAGAGCTCAGTGACTTTCAACGTGGCACCGTCATAGGATACCACCTTTCCAACAAGTCAGTTTGTTGGCTCAGGTGCGAAGAGTAGGCCACACACAAAACTAAAATGAGTCTGTCCTCGGTTGCAACACTCACTCCTGAGTTCCAAACTACCTCAGCACAAGAACAGTTGGTCGGGAGTTTCATGAAATGGGTTTCCATGGCTGAGCAGCCATTGGACTCTGGAGCAGTTGAAACGCATTCTCTGGAGTGATGAATCACGCTTCTCCATCTGGCACTCCGACGGACTAATCTGGGTTTGGCAGATGGCAGTAGAACGCTACCTGCCCCAATGCATAGTGCCGACTGTAAAGGTTGGTGGATGAGAAATAATGGTCTGGGGCTGTTTTTCATGGTTCGGGCCCCTTAGTTCCAGTGAAGGGAAATCTTAATGCTACAGCATACAATGACATTCTAGACAATTCTGTGCTTCCAACTTTGTGACAACAGTTAGGGGAAGGCCCTTTCCTGTTTCAGCATGTCACGTTCGTCATACGAAGGAGACCAAGGCGCAGCGTGATTGGAATACATTCTTCTTTTAATTAAACGAAGAACACTTAAACAAACTAACAAAACAACAAAACGAACGTGACGCTATAAACAACTAGTGCTGACATGCAACTACATATAGACAATAACCCACAAAACTTAAATAGAAAATGGCAACCTAAATAGGATCCCCAATCAGAGACAACGATAAACAGCTGCCTCTGACTGGGAACCATATCAGGCCACCATAGACCTACATTACCTAGACATACAAAATCCCCATAGATAAACAAAAACCCCTAGACAAGACAAAAACACAGATACCCACCCTCGTCACACCCTGACCTGACCAAAATAATACAGAAAACATAGAAAACTAAGGTCAGGGCGTGACACAGCATGACAATTCCTCTGTGCACAAAGCGAGGTCCATACAGAAATGGTTAGTTGAGATCGGTGTGGAAGAACTTCACTGACCTGCACAGAGCCCTGACCTTAACCCCATCGAACACCTTTGGAATGAATTGGAACGCAGACTGCGAGCCAGGCCTAATCGTTCAACATCAGTGCCCGACCTCACTAATGGTCTTGTGGCTGAATGGTGGCAGGTTCCCACAACAATATTCCAACATCTAGTGGAATGCCTTCCCAGAAGAGTGGAGGCTATTATAACAGAAAAGGGTTGGCCACATCGTTGGCGCCCGGGGATAACTTATTATTGGCGGTTAACTGCCTTGATCAAGGGCAGAATGGCAGATTTGTCCACCTTGCCAGCTCTGGGATTTGAACCAGCCGCCTTTCAGTTACAGACCTAACGTTCTTAACCTCTAGGTTACCTGTCGCCTGAGCACCACTGCGAAAAGCAAACTCCATATTAATGCCCATGATTTTGGAATGAGATGTTTGGTGAGCAGGTGTTCACATACATTTTATCACATAGATGTCTGAGCTAGACATCCAGAGTAAGCAAATTGAGACGTTACAGAGTGTCCCGTATAGTTCAGACTCTAAGACCTTTTCCTTTTCCTACTTCCTCCAGCCTGGTCGTCGTGTCACTGCCAAACCATCGTGACTGACCTGCCAGGGCTGCCCTGCAGAGACCCCTCCAGCCTGGTCGTTGTGTCACTGTCTCACCATCGTGACTGACTGGTCAGGGCTGCTCTGCAGAGACCCCTCCAGCCTGGCCGTCGTGTCACTGCCTCACCATCGTGACTGACTGGCCAGGGCTGCTCTGCAAAGACCCCTCCAGCCTGGTCGTCGTGTCACTGCCTCACCATCGTGACTGACTGACCAGGGCTTCCCTGCAGAAACCCCTCCCTAGTGAAGTCACCTCTCCCCTCCCATTACACTTGCCCTTCCCATCCTTTTATTTGTATTGCTTTTAAATCTTTTAAATAATTTTTTAAAACTTATTAACACTTTGTTCTAGCTAGCTATTTGTGTAGGTAGCTATCAAGTAAACACAATGATATAGTAACTTGTTGATTTAACTCTAGAATGCCTACTTCAAGTGTTTTAGTACTATTCTGTAATCCCCCCCTCCCCCCAACCCCCTTGGAGAATAAAGAAGCAAGGATGCTTCATAAGGAGCTGGCAGATGCCACGGTTACTGATCCTGCATCCCAGTGGAGGCACGTCACACATAGTAAGGCCAGCGCAAGGCAGCAGTATTTGGTGAACGGGGCTGAAATGGCTTTGAGAGATCCCATCCTGCTGATTAACAGTTTCGTCCACCTGCTTTCAGAGATCCTGCTCCTTCATCCTCTACCCTGTCTCCATACGGTCCAGCTCAGGGGAGTTCTACCACAGGCCTATACCCCCCCCCCCCCCGAGCTCCTTCTTACTTCAGGCCTCAAGGGTGTCTGAGGAACCAGCTCCAGCCCCCCCCCCCCCCCCTGGCTGAAACAACAGGAGTTTTTGGCCAAGCCTGTGTGACATCACGAGGTGGTAAATTAGTTAATAGACCAATAAGAAGAAGAGTTCCAAACCTCTCTGCCAATAACAGCTAGCTTTCAGTTCCCCCTCCCAACTCAGTCCACTCTCAGTCCGTCCTAGAAAAGTATTACTTGAGAAATTACAATTTTCCAATAAACAATTTTTTGTTTCTTTTTACTATGTTAAAACTTCTTAAGGCTAGGGGGCGCTATTTGCACATCCGTATGAAAAGTGTGCCCAAAATAAACTGCCTGCTACTCAAGCCCAGAAGGTAGGATATGCATATAATTGATAGATTTTGATAGAAAACACTCTACAGTTTCTGAAATTGTTAAAATTATGTCTGTGAGTATAACAGAAATTATTTGGCAGGCGAAACCCCGAGGACAAACCATCCAGGAAATGTTCTTTTTGAGGTCACTCATTTAAATTAAAATCCAATGGGGAACTAGATTTAGGAGGAACCTGGTTGCAGTTCTTATGGCTTCCACTAGATGTCAACAGTCTTTAGAAATTAGTTGATGTTTTTCCTATGAGAAATGAAGAAGTATGGCTGTTCAGAACGAGGGTCGAGTCTAGTGTTCTGTTGTGTTTGGGGCGCACGACCTGAAAGCTCGCTCCACTTTCATTTTATCCGCTATTGAACACGGTTTATTCCATCTTAAATTTTAGCGATTATTTATGTTTAAAAATACCTAAAGTTGTATTAGGAAAGTTGTTTGAAATGTTTGGATCAAGTTCACAGGTAACTTATTAGATACTTTGTAGTCATGTTGCGCGAGTTGGAACCGGTCTATTTTCTGTATCAAACGCGCCAAATAAATTGACATTTTGGGGATATAACGACAGAATTTATCAAACAAAAGGACCATTTGTGATGTTTAATGGACATATTGGAGTGCCTTCAGAAGAAGATCTTCAAATGTAAGGCATGAATTATATCGTTTTTCTGACTTTTGTGTCGCGCTTGGTTGAAATGTGATTTTTATGTGTTGGTATGCTGGGCGCTGTCCTCAGATAATCGCAGGGTTTGCTTTCGCCGTAAAGCCTTTTTGAAATCTGACACTGTGGCTGGATTAACAAGAAGTTAATCTTTAAACCGATGTATAACACTTGTATGATTTATGAATTATTATTATGAGTATTTCTGTTTTTGAATTTAGCGCGCTGCTATTTCACTGGGTGTTGTCAAATGGATTGGCGCACGAAGGGATCACTTAGAAGTTAATTGAAAACAATCACAGTAAAGTACTTAAAAGCCATGGATTACAGGCAATATCCACACTGAGCTTTCAAGGAGCGCTTATAAGAAAATCCTGATACAACCTCAAACGAGCCAGCAAACAGGCAGAGTGTCATCTGACGCTTGTCGGATGTCGCAGGGCTGGCAAACTATCACGGATTACAAAGTGAAACCCAGCTGCGAGCTGCCCGGCGATGCAAGCCTACCAGACAAGCTAAATGCCTTCTATGCTCGCTTCGAGTCAAGCAACACTGAACCATGCATGAGAGCACCAGGAGTTCCGGACAACTGTGTGATCTCTCTAGCCCAGGGATCATCAACAAAATTTCAGCCATGGGCTGATTTCATTCTTGAGAGGATGGTCAGGGCGCCGGAACATAATTACAGTGTAGCTATTCCCTCCGCAAGGCAATCAAACAAGCTAAGTGCCAGTATAGAGACAAAGTAGAGTCGCAGTTCAACAGCTCAGACACAAGCGGTATGTGGCAGGGTCTACAGTCAATCACGGATTACAAAAATAAATTTGATTTGATTTGATTTGAATTGATTTGAATAATTTGTAGACTGCAAAATTGACCGCAAGATGCCCAAAGAGAGATCATATTTGGCAAAAGCAATAATTTCTAACCTTGTTTACATTTGTATACGATCACATAATGTATGTCTCTCTATCATGCGTGGGAATACTTTGGAACAGATTTACAAAAACAAAATAACTTGKAGCTGATTTGATGGTGTTTTAAGAGTCTTTTATGTAGAAAAAATAATAATAATACATTTTTTGCTCAGAAAACTTGAGACCAAAAAAATCGCACGCTGGCCACCGGTTGGGGAACCCTGCCGTAGCCGATGTGAGTAAGACCTTTAAACAGGTCAACATTCACAAGTYCGCCGAGCCAGATGGATTACCAGGAAGCATACTCAGAGCATCTGCTGACCAGCTGGCAAGTGTCTTCACTGACATGTTCAACCTCTCCATGGCCCAGTGATTTAATACCTATGCATCAAACAGACCACCAAGAGGAACACCTACAGTACGTGAGAATGCTGTTCGTTGACTACACCTCAGCATTCAACACCAAAGTGCTTTCAAAGCTCATCACTAAGCTAAGSACAACAGGATTGAACACCTCCCTCTGCAACTGGATCCTGGACTTCCTGACGAGCCACCGCCAGGAGGTAAGGGTAGGTAACAACACATCCGCCACGCTGTCCCTCAATACGGGGGCACCTCAGGGGTGCGTGTTTAGTCCCCTCCTGTGCTCTCTGTTCACCCACGACTGTGTGGCTGCACACGACTCCAACACCATCATTAAGTTTGCTTGACTATGGTAGACCTGGCCACCGACAGCGATGAAACCGCCAATAGAGAGGAGGTCAGAGACTTGGCATTGTGGTGCCAGGACAACAACCTCTCCCTCAACATCAGCAAGACAAAGGAGCTGATCATGGACTACAGGAAATGGAGGGCTGAGCACRCCCCCATTCACATCCACAGGGCTGTAGTGGAGCGGGTCGAGAGTTTCAAGTACCTGTGGGTTCACATCACTAAGGACCTATCATGGTCCAAACACACCAACACAGTTGTGAAGAGGGCACGACAACCAACGCCTGTTCCCCCTCAGACGGCTCATGGGCCCTCAGATCCTCAAAAAGTTCTACAGCTGCACCATTAAGCGTATATTGACTGGCTACATCATCACTTGATATGGCAACTGCTTGGCATCCGACCGCAAGGCTCTACAGGGGATTGTGCGTACATCACTTGGGCCGAGCTACCTRCCATCCAGGACCTCTATACCAGACGGTGTCAGAGGAAGGCCCTAAAAATTGTTTAAAAAAACTCCTGCCACCCAATTCATAGACGGTTCTCTCTGCTACTGCATGGCAAGTGGTACCGATACACGAAGTCTGGAACCAACAGGAACCTGAACATCTTCTACCCCCAAGCCATAAGACTACTAAATAGTTAACCAAATAGCTACCTGCATTGACACCCTTTTTGCACTGACTCTATTGACTCATCACGTACGCCGCTGCTATTGTTTATTATCTATCCTGTTGCCTCCCCCGACCTATATGTACATATCTGCCTCAATTACCTCGTACCCCTGCACATGGACTCTGTACTGGTACCCCGTGTATATAGCCAAGTTATTGTTACTAATTGTGGATGTATTCCTTGTGTTCTTTTTTATAGTATTGTTGGGAAGTAAGTAAGCATTTCACTGTTGTTTACGAAACATGTGAAAAATTTGATTTGATTTGGAATTGGAATTGTTACCCAGAAATGATTTGATATTTAAATAAAAATGGCTGTATTGGACATTTAAACATCTATTTACACCAATCCCTGTATGTAGACTTTCCAGTGTTTCTTCTATATAACAATGTAAGATCATAAAGTCTACTTTGGTCGGTTTCAGCAGGAGCAGATAAGCCTGGGGAAGCTTTCATTCTAGTCAAGTTCCCCTCTGGTCTCCTGCAGCAATTCCAGTAAAAACAAATGTGTAGAGAAATGGGGGGGATACCTAGTCAGTTGTMCAACTGAATGCATTCAACTGAAACGTGTCTTCTGCATTTAACCCAACCCCCTCTGAATCAGAGAGGTGCGTGGGGGGGRGCTGCCTTAATCRACATCCACGTCATTTGACACCCGGGGAACAGGTGTTGGGTGTTAACTGTCTCGCCAAAGGGAAGAACGGAATATTTTTCCACCTTGCCAGCTCGGGAGGGACTGTGTGTTTGTTTATCACTACTAGTCTAAGGTGTTTTACCATAAGAAGACTGATCCATAGCTCAGTGCTACTAAATGGATATACACGTGTTTGAGACAAACTGAGGTGAATATAACCTTAGTATAATCCCAGGGAAAGGGTTCATGGGAAAATAGTTTATTGTAGTTTATGGGCTACAGTCCCGAATAGTGACTCCTCCTTTTTTGGTTGTTGATGGACACGGGTTATGGAGAGTCGTCTGTTCAAATCTTCAGTTTATTGATTATGGAGAGGACATCTGTTCAAATCTTCAGTTTATTGATTATGGAGAGGTCGTCTGTTCAAATCTTCAGTTCATTGATTATGGAGAGGTCGTCTGTTCAAATCTTCAGTTTTTGATTATGGAGAGGTCATCTGTTCAATCTTCAGTTTATTGATTATGGAGAGGTCGTCTGTTCAAATCTCCAGTTTATTGATTATGGAGAGGTCGTCTGTTCAAATCTCCAGTTTTTGATTATGGAGAGGTCGTCTGTTCAAATCTTCAGTTTATTGATTATGGAGAGGTCGTCTGTTCAAATCTTCAGTTCTTGATTATGGAGAGGTCGTCTGTTCAAATCTTCAGTTTATTGATTATGGAGAGGTCATCTGTTCAAATCTTCAGTTTATTGATTATGGAGAGGTCGTCTGTTCAAATCTTCAGTTTATTGATTATGGAGAGGTTGTCTGTTCAAATCTTCAGTTTATTGATTATGGAGAGGTCATCTGTTCAAATCTTCAGTTCATTGATTATGGAGAGTCGTCTGTTCAAATCTCCAGTTTATTGGTTATGGAGAGGTCGTCTGTTCAAATCTTCAGTTTATTGATTATGGAGAGGTCGTCTGTTCAAATCTCCAGTTTATTGATTATGGAGAGGTCGTCTGTTCAAATCTCCAGTTTATTGATTATGGAAAGGTCGTCTGTTCAAACTCCAGTTTATTGGTTATGGAGAGGTCGTCTGTTCAAATCTTCAGTTTATTGATTATGGAGAGGTCGTCTGTTCAAATCTCCAGCTTGTGGTCGTTCCTCTTTTATATTAAATTGGAATATTTAAATAGGGTAAAAAATCTTAGACATGTATTACTGCACTAAATGGCATTATATAGGAATAGTGCATTATATAGGGACTAGTGCATTATATAGGGAATAGTGCATTATATAGGGACTAGTGCATTATATGATAGTGCATTATATAGGACTAGTGCATTATATAGGGATAGTGCATTATATAGGAATAGTGCTTATATAGGGACTAGTGCATTATATAGGGACTAGTGCATTATATAGGGACTAGTGCATTATATAGGGATAGTGCATTATATAGGGACTAGTGCATTATATAGGGATAGTGCATTATATAGTAGTGCATTATATAGGACTAGTGCATATATAGGGACTAGTGCATTATATAGGGAATAGTGCATTATATAGGGACTAGTGCATTATTAGGGACTAGTGCATTATATAGGGACTAGTGCATTATATAGGGACTAGTGCATATATAGGACTAGTGCATTATCATAGGGAATAGTGCATTATATAGGGAATAGTGCATTATATAGGGACTAGTGCATTATATAGGGACTAGTGCATTATATAGGGACTAGTGCATTATATAGGACTAGTGCATTATATAGGACTAGTTCATTATATAGGGACTAGTGCATTATATAGGACTAGTGCATTATATAGGGACTAGTGCATTATATAGGGACTAGTGCATTATATAGGGACTAGTGCATTATATTAGGGAACTAGTGCATTATATAGGGACTAGTGCATTATATAGGGACTAGTGCATTAATATAGGATAGTGCATTATATAGGGACTAGTGCATTATATTAGGGACTAGTGCATTATATAGGGACTAGTGCATTATATAGGGACTAGTGCATTATATAGGGAATAGTGGCATTATATAAGGGACTAGTGCATTATATAGGGAATTAGTGCATTATATAGGGAATAGTGCATTATATAGGGAATAGTGCATTAACAGGGACTAGT
>NW_019943077.1:0-14807 GCF_002910315.2 Salvelinus sp. IW2-2015
AATAGTGTTAGTATGCTGTGTGAATGTGAATTAGCGGATTTGGTGTCGAAAAGTGCTTATGGTTCATCTGTACAAGAGAATGTCAGTTGGGAAGTGACTGAATGTGCAAGATGGTGGGTAGGGCTAACACTTATAGTATCTTTGAGAAAGTCAAATCCTGTGTAAGTAGGTTGGGGTATTGTTGGATGGCTCGCAGTCACGAAAAGAGGGGATCACAAAGAAATTGATATTAGTAGTGTGTGGTATACGGAATCAGTAGGTATGTGTTTGTATAAATGATGTGATGTGCTCGTTATAGAGTGATGCTAAAGGAATGATGTGTTGCGTGTGGTTGTTGTATTATTTAGTGTGGTCAGCGTGATAATCATGAGTGTGCAATGCTTGAGGTGCGGTATGATCCGGTGTTGTGTTTGCAGAATTGTATATTTGATGTAGTTGGTGATTGCTGGGGAGTGTGTATATGTTGTGTGTGTGTTGGTTTATATTGTGGAGTGTGTTGTCAGAGTGGTGATGTTTGTATATGCGTGGTTCGTGGTATGGTGGATGGTGTGGTTGTTGGTTATGTGAATGCGTGTCGTGTGTGTAGTAGGGGCATGGGTGTCGGTTGTTGGTATCTGCTAGCAGGGGTAGTGCCGCTGTGTTGTTGTTTGGGTAATAAGTTGATTCATATGTTTGCTTGCCTGTGTGTTAGAGGGTAGTTATGTGTGTGTGTTCGAAGTTAAATATGTGTGTGCTGATGGGATATGGAGTTGTAAGATGTCGTGTGGTAAATTGGTGTGTGTGTAAGGGTAGAGCTAGTGTGGCTGTGTGGTATATCTGTTTGTGTGTGGGTATAGTGTTGTGTGTGTGGTGGTAGTATGTGTTGTTGGGTATAATGTCGTGTGTGTGGGTTATATGTGTTGAGTGTGGGTATATGTGTGGTAGTGTGGGTATTAATGTGTGTGTGTTGGGATATGCTGTGTGTGTGTTAGGATACATATGCTGTAGGTGGGTATATGTGTGTGCCCAGGTATGTTGTGTGTGGCTTGGGGTATACTTGCTTGTGTGTGTGGGCTAGTGTGTGTGGGATAAATTGGCGTGTGTGTGGGTAATGTGTGTGTGTTGGGGATATAGTGGAAATTGGTGTGTGGGCTAATATGTTGTTGTGTGTGTTGCGTATATATGTGTGTGGTGGGGTAAGTGAATATTGATTGTGTGGGTTATAATGTGCGTGAATTAATTAGTTGTTTGGTATCCAATGTTTGTAATTGTGTTGGCGTATAGTAAATGTGGTGTGTGTGGTAAATGAGGCCTAGTGGTTGTAGTGAAGGTATATGTGATGGTGTGGGTATACCTTGTTGTGTGTGGTGGGTATCAGAATGGGAGTGTGTGCTGGTGTGGGTAAATGTGTTGTGAGTGGGGTATATGGTGTGGTGTGGGTGGGTAATTATGTGTGTGTGAGTGGTATACCTGTGTGTTGTGTGGGTAAATATTATGTGTGTGGCGCTTAAATACTGCTGTCAAGGGTATATTCATATGTGTGTGTAGCTAAATGTGGTGTGTGTGTGTGGTAATAGTATGATCGTGTGGTGTGGTATGTGCATGTGTGTGTGGTATAATAATGTGTGTGTGGGCTCAGTGATTGTGTGTGTGTGGGTTTACTATTGCTGTGGTGGTAGACTTTGTGGTGTGGGGGTATTAGTGTGGTGTGGGTGTGGTAAATGGTGTGTAGTAGGTGGAGGATAATTGCTCTGTGCCATAACCTTGTCGATAAGATGGGTGATAATGTGTGTTTGGTCGTATAAATGTGTGTGTGTTGTGTGTGTGGGATCTTGTGATGTGGTGTTGGCCAGTTTCCAGGTGGTGTCTGGGCCCCTCGGTTATGAACCGCCACCTCCTGCTGTTGTTCCGACGGACCTGCCATTTTTCAACCTCTTGATGCAACCGGCCCTATGAAGCCAACTGAAATTACTTCATGATATATTTGAACCATGCTTGCTCACGATGGAACCATATTCTGAAACATCTTGGCATGAGTTCTGGTAATCACAAAATCTCCACTCCGAACCAGCCAAGAAGATGCGACTGGCACACCCTCCATAGCCTGTGTTCCTCTCCTAGGTTTCTTTTACCTTGTAGGTATTGGACCTTTATCTAGGGTAAGTTTTTCCCGTACCCACTACGCTCGACGTGCTCTACAACTGCATTGCTTGCTGTTTGGGGTTTGTAGGGCTGGGTGCTCCTGTACAGCACTATTCGAGATATTGCTTGATCGTACGAGAGGCTATATAAAAAAACTTGAGGTTTCGATTATGAGTGTGTGTGCTGTGTGTGGGTATATGTGGTGCTTGTGGTGTGGTACATTATGTGTTGTGGTTGTGGTGGTATGTGTGTGTGTGTGGGTATACCCTGTTTGGTGCTGTGGGATATGTCGTGTGGTGTGGGTAATTGATGTGCCGTTTGGTGGGTATACTGTGTCGTGTGGTGTGGGTATAATGTGGTGTGGGTATAATGTGTGTGGTGTGTGTGTGGGTATGAATATGGTGTGTCCGTTCGCTACCCTTTAGACAAGTGATGCGATGACGATAGGACCAGCAATCGGGGCGGCGTTGCAGGCTTTAACCGCTGCGTAGGCAAGGGCCAGGAACGGAGTGGGGTAATTCTGGTCCAGTTCCCACCCGTGGTCTCTGAGCCAGGCAAGTGCGATACTGGAGACTGACCGTATACCTCCCTCCGTCAGATAATAATACCCATCTCTAGAGCGAGGAGAGGAGATGGGAAGAGAATTGTTCATACATGATACTATAACCACACTATTACCACCTTCATGAGCCATTCTGTGAGAACAAGGAGAGTAGGGAGCAGAGAGTAAGCAGTAGGGAGAAGACAGAGACAGGGGAAGACATCTCAGAGAGAGTAGAGTAGGGAGAAAGAGAAATAGATGTAGCGAGAAAGACAGTAGACGTAGAGTAGAGTAGAGTAGAGTAGAGTAAAGTAGAAGGTAGAGTAGAGTAGAGAAGGAAAGTAGATAAGAGAGAAGTAATGGAAAGAGGAAGTAGTGAGAAAGGAGAGTAGTGGAGAAGAGTCAGGAGTGGAGAGCGACCAGTAGGGGAAGAGGAGGACGAGAGAGAAGAGCGAGTTTAGTAGGAGTAGGAGAGAGGAAGTAGAGAGAAAGGGGATAGTAGGCGACAAGAGAGGAGCAGGAGAGAATAGAGGAGAGTAGGAGAAGAGAGTAAGTAGAGTAGAGTAGCAGGAAAGAGTAGCAGGAGAGTAGAAAGTAGGGAAGAAGAGTAGGGAGGGCAGAGAGGGAGGAGAGAGGGGAGGAGGGTTAAGGGGAGAGGAGAGAATAAAGGAGAGTAAGCAGAGGAGGTTAGGAGAGAGTAGAGAGGGAGAAAGAAGAGTAAGAGAGAAAGGAGAGTGGGAAGAAAGAAGGGAAGCAGAGGAGAAGTAGGGAGGAGAGGAGATAGCAGGGAGAGAGGAGAGAGAAGGAGGAGAGAGAGAAGAGAGTAGAGGAGAGGAGAGTAGGGGAGGAGACGAGAGTAGAGTAGAGTAAAGTAGCGGCGAAGAGTAGGGGAGCAGAGAGGGGAGGAGGGTAGGAGGAGAGGAGGAGCTGAATAAAGGAGAGTAGAGAGGACGTAGGGAGAGAGAGAGAGTACGAGAGAAGAGGAGGAGAGGAGAGAGCAGAAGAGAGAGAAGAGTAGAGAGGCAGAGAGGAGAGAGAAGAGAAGAGAAGGAGATAAGAGAAGAGAAGACGAAGAGAAGAGAAGAGAAGCAGCAGAGAGAAAGAGAGAGAGAGAGTAGAGTATAAGACGGGAGAGAGGGGATTACGAGAATAGAAAGGAGAGAGTAGGAGGATGGTAGAGTGGAGAGGAGAGAGGAGGCGGGAAGGCAGAAGGAGAAAAGGAGAAGAGGCAGAGGAGAGGGGAAGGCAGTATTATCATCACTACTGTTATGAGACAGTGGCAGGGACAGAAACTGTTCAGAAACCCAGACAAAAGCATCTTGTTCTCCAACATCATAATAGCTTATGCTCTTCCAGACATTAAAATATACATATAATGTGACAGATTCATGTAACAAAACCTCAAACGCCGTCAAAGACGCTGGCCTACTTCAGTTTCTGATTTGGGACACTGAGGCCTGGTATGGCTCATAAATATCCTGAATAGTTAGAATGATTCAGGATTCTTATAGTGGTATTGTAGTGGCCGAGCGAGTAAACAGAGTACAAACTGCACTGGCTGACTGGATATGAATGCAATGCTGCATTACTACTTGCCTACAACAGTCCTCTTGTTCTCTGCTGCTTGATTCTCATAGAGTGACGTAGCCGCGAGATTTGGAATTCAAATCGTTTCAAATTGTTTCTGTTCATTAGCCGACAGGTAGGTATCATGGGGCAATGACAGTAAATTAATCAACAGCAAATGACAGGGGAATTTACCAAAAGAACAGACGGAAATAGGAAGGAGGATGAAAATACAAGGGACGGTTGAAGTCGGAGTGTGGTAGTGTGTGTGTGTGTGTGTGTGTGTGTGTGTTGTGTGTGATGCGGTCGTGTTTGTGTGTGTGTGTGTGTGTTGTTGTGTGTGTTTGTGTGTGTGTGTGTGTGTGTGTGATGTGTGTGTGTGTGGTGTGTGTGTGTGTGTGTGGTGTGTGGGTTTTCTATGCAATGTCGTCTGGTGTACAGTATTTGTGCATGCGTTTGTGTGTACTGACCTTCTGCAGGGAGAAGGTGCGCACGCAGAAGGTGGCCAGTTCCATAGTGTCCAGTATTGTGACCTGAGTCATCCCATAGGTCTCTGTACCCCGGGTCGGCCAGTACTGGTCACACTTTATCTACAGGAGCAGGAGACAACTTCATCAGCATCACTGTTATCAAAATGATCATTGTCAGTAACATCATCATCATCAATAACAACAACATCAATGTCATCCTCAGTGGATGACTCATGACTGTGCCCTATAAAGTGACCTACAGTGGATGACAGCCTCCTAGTAACCTTCAGTGAACTAGACTATTGGATGACACTGAGTGCATGACAGTAGTGCCCTACAGTAGATGACAGAGCCCTTAAATAGTGGATGACTCCACCTTACAGTGAATGACAAAGTCCTAGTCCCCTTCATAGTAGCTGGGTTTTGCCCTAGTGCACACTCTTAGAAAAGAAGGTGCTACCTGGAACCATAAAGAGTTTTCAATTGTCGTGATAGGTGAACCCTTTGACAATAACAATCTTTTTGGATCCAAGTGGAGCCCTTTCACTAATACAAGGTTCTACGTGSAACCCTTTCACTAATACAAGGTTCTACGTGGAACCCTTTCACCAGTAAATGGTTCTAATTATTATTGCTTGTGACAAGTTTCAGGAAACTAGGTGTTTTTTTTTCTCAGAAAATGCCTTCTAGAACATGTGAACTTTCATGTGCCTTAATAACAAACTTGTTTGCCATCTGTAAATACGAATACAATTGTTACATTTCTAGCCTTGTTGGTTAAGCCACAGAAAAATACCTTCCCACTAGTCATGCTTGGCTGAGATAATGAGTAATGAGTGGGCTGGATATGCCGAGGGGAGTTCGGATTGGTCTGCCATATAGAAGGCTTCTGTCTATTTGAGCTGGTCAGTCTGTGTAGGTAATCCTGTTGAACACAGCTTTTAAATGTGTAGTGGAGCTGCATAAGTGTTGCTCTCCACTTTCTGGAGGGTTGAGTTTTGAAATCAGTGGAATTAGAGTTTGATAGCTAAAGAGATGGAGAAAACACCTGTCTCCGGATTACATCTTCAAACTAAGAGCAACCGTGGTATGTCATTCCTGACAGGGAGACACGTCCATAATGCATGATAATGCATACAGGTAAGATAGTCCAGCTAGCTACATTTTCAGATATTACATGTTTCTAATTTTTACAGAAAGTGGTTTCATTTCAAGCAAAAGTTTACAAGTTTATCAACTTTCAAAGCAGATTTACTTTCCCATTGGTCCTCAAAAATGCAGTGCATGATATGCCATTTTGTAGCTCTGAGTCTCTACTTTTATCCAATGTAAAAAACACAATTTCAAATGTTGCTACATAAGACCGAATCCAGGTGGTGAGTCACATTTTCACCACAAAAGGGATCTACCTAGAACCAAAAACGGTTCTCCTATTGGGACAAACGAAGAACCCTTTTTTTCTAAGAGTGTAGATAACACCCAGTGGATGAGTGTTGCCCTACAGTAGATCATGTCAGTGAGTGGATGAGTGTTTCCTTCTCCTGTCTCTGTCCCGTCTCACCCGTGACTTCTCCTCCAGTCTGGTCATCATGACCACAGAGGCTGCTCTCTGTTCCCACACCATCCTCCAGAAGTCCCCGAATGTCTCTGCCAGTGGGCCCTGTGTGGCGATGTAGGCATTCTGCTTCCTGTAGCCGTCTATGTAGTTAGCATTGATGTAGTCACTGCCCAGGATACCTGCATATGGAGGGGGAGAATGTGGAGGGAAGAGGAGAGTTGTTAAGTTCGATTGACGTCATTGAAAATGTCTTAGTTCAGGACTATAGACTTTATCTGGTTCCCTGCAACCGCCACTACAATCTGAATTGAATCCATCCAGTATTTGACCTCTACTTGGACAAGATGATGGGTGTCATTCACTGTACAATGATTTCTTGTCTTACAAGTGAGGCCAACATCTCATAAGCTGTACCTGGACTTGAACCTTCATTGGGGGCGAGGACGACGCGGGTGTGGTCGTAGGCGATGACGTTAGCATAGCGGTTCTTGGGCTTGTTCACCTCCAGTTGGATGCCCCAGTGAATGGCTGACCAGGGTCGATGGACTACAACACAGAGAGATAAAAGGTTGGGTTAGGCTCCCAGGTGAACTGCTGACCAGGGTCGATGGACTACAACACAGAGAGGTAAAAGGTTGGGTTAGGCTCACAGGTGAACTGCTGACCAGGGTCGATGGACTACAACACAGAGAGGTAAAAGGTTGGGGTTAGGCTCCCAGGTGAACTGCTGACCAGGGTCGATGGACTACAACACAGAGAGGTAAAAGGTTGGGGTTAGGCTACCAGGTGAACTGCTGACCAGGGTCGATGGACTACAACACAGAGAGGTAAAAGGTTGGGGTTAGGCTCACAGGTAACCTGCTGACCAGGGTCGATGGACTACAACACAGAGAGGTAAAAGGTTGGGGTTAGGCTCCCAGGTGAACTGCTGACCAGGGTCGATGGACTACAACACAGAGAGATAAAAGGTTGGGTTAGGCTCACAGGTAACCTGCTGACCAGGGTCGATGGACACAACACAGAGAGGTAAAAGGTTGGGGTTAGGCTCACAGGTAACCTGCTGACCAGGGTCGATGGACTACAACACAGAGAGGTAAAAGGTTGGGGTTAGGGCTCCAGGTGAACTGCTGACCAGGGTCGATGGACTACAACACAGAGAGGTAAAAGGTTGGGTTAGGCTCCCAGGTGAACTGCTGACCCAGGGTCGATGGACTACAACACAGAGAGGTAAAAGGTTGGGGTTAGGCTCACAGGTGAACTGCTGACCAGGGTCAATGGACTGAGAGGACAAGGAAACAGAGATGAAGAGTTAAAGGATGGAAAACACAGTTGCAATGTTTTCTCCTCCTTTATAGGAGTCTAGAATAGGATGCCATTTAAGTTTGCAAGGGGCAACTGGTACACATCCTTGAGTAGAAAACCAGGTCCTAGGTCATGTTCATCCATCCTCCATGCTGTCGCTCTCACCTCGTACTCCTGAGACAGACGCAGGCTATCGTTGGCCTTGAGTATCTCTGTGTGTTCAGCCAGCTCTGTGATGGGAATGGGAGGGTGGCTCATCATACCTAAAGGACAAGGGTTAAAGGGCAGAGGTCAGAGGTCATGAGGCCTCACTGTGTGACCAAGTGGGTTTCTAACGCAGGTGGCCAGTGCGGTTCAAGACCGCGTTAGCCCATTAACCTAAATCTTACCGAGGCATAAGCCCTGGAAGCACACGAGACTGCATGTAGAGTACACCTACACACACCTCTCTGTCATTGCATATGATGAATTACTGGTTCTTTGCTAGATGTCAAAAGACAATTAAAGAGCAAAAGCAGCAAAACATGCAAAACGTATAGCACCACAGAGAATAMATTTTGATCCACTTAAGGTACAAAGTCTCCGACTTGGTTGGTTTGTAAAGTGTTTTTCTTTGATGTGGAAATAGCTTTTCTGTGCAATTAGGAGCGCAAGCGACAACTCAGAGACAAACAAACAAACAAACAAAGTGTTAATTAGTCAGAACGGCACCCTGAGCCTTAGAGAGGAGGAGGAAGAGTAGAGAGAAGAGGGAGAAGAGGAGAGAAGAAGGAGTAGAGAGGAGAGAGGAGAGAGAGAGAAGAGAAGAAAGAGGAGAAGAGAAGAGAAGAGAGAGAAGGAGAGAGGGAGAGAGAGTAGAGTATAGAGTGAGAGAGGTTAGGATGAGGAGAGGTAAGAGGATTAGAGGAGAGGGAGAGGAGCGGAAGAGAGGTGAGGAGAGAGGAGGAGGAGAGGGAAGAGTATATCATTCTACTTTAGAGACAGTGGCAGGGACCAGAACATTTCAGAACCAGCAAAGCTCTGTGGTTTCTCCACATGCATATAGTTATGTTCCAAATTAATAATTAATTGACATTGCGTAAACCTCAAACCTTTCAAGAATGCTGGGCTACTTCAGTTTTCTGTATTTTGGGACACTGGGCTGTATGGTCTTATTAGATTAGTTAGAATATTCAGGATTCTGTGGGTATTGGTGCAGTAGCGTACACAAGGCTCAAACTGACTGGCTGACTGGATAGAATGCAATGCTCAACTACTGCCTCACAATGCTCTTGTTCTCTGCTTTTTCTCATAGAGTGACAGCGCAGTTTTGACATTCAATCCTTCAAATGTTTCTGGTTCATTAGCCGAGTTGTAGAAGTATCATGGGCATGACGTAAATTAATCAAAGCCAATGCAGGGATTTACCAAAGACAGAGGAATAGAGGGAGGAGAAATCAGGGAGGTGAGTGGAGGTTTGTGGTGTGTGTGTGTGTGTGTGTGTGTGTGTGGTGTGTTGTGTGTGTGTGTGTGTGTGTGTGGTGTGTGTGTGTGTGATGTGTGGTGTGTGTGTGTGGTGGGTGTGTGTGTTGCTGTGTGTGTTGTGTGTGTGTGTGTGTGTTGTTGTGTTTCTTGCTTGTGTTGTTGTACGTATTTGTTGATGCGTTTGTAGTGTATGACCTTCTGCATGGAGAAGGTGCGCACGCGAATGTTGGCCAGTTCCATAGTGTCCGTATTGTACCTGAGTCTCATGGTCTCTTACCGGTCGGCAGTACTGGTCCACTTTCTACAGGGCAGGAGGACAACTTCCTCTCACTGTTATCAAAATGATCATGTCAGAGCATCTTCACAACAACAACATCATGTATCCTGTGGTTGACTCTGATGTGCCTAGTAAAGTGCCACATGGATGAACCTCCTAGTAACCTTCAGTTGAACTGACTATGGATGACTGAGCTGACAGTTGCCTACAGTAGTGAGGGCCCTTAATAGTGGATGGACTCCACCTCACAGTGATGACAAATTCTAGTCCTCGATAGTAGCTGTTTTGCCTAGTGACATCTTAGAAAGAAGGTGCTACCTGGAACCATAAAGAGTTTTCAATTGCGTGATGGTAACCCTTTGACAATAACAATTCTTTTTGGTCCAGTGGCCTTTCCTAATAACATGGTTCTGTGGACCTTTCATAATACCAAGTTCTACGTGGAAACCCTTTCACCAGTAAATGGGTTTTTTTAATTTATTTAATTGGCTTGTGACAAGTTCAGGAATAGGTTTTTTTTCTAGAAATGCCTCTAACATCGTAACTTTCTGGCCTTAAACAATGTTGCCAGCGTAAATAGAATCTTGTTACATTTCTAGTTTGGTTAAGCACAGTAATACCTTCCCACTAGTTTAGGCTTGGCGGAGTAATGTAATGAGTGAGCTGGATATGCCGGAGTTCATTGGTCTGCCATATAGGGAAGTTCTGTCTATTAGTGGTCGTCTGTGTAGGTAATCTGTGACACAGCTTTTAATGTGTAGTGGGCTTGCATAAGTTTCTCTCCACTTCTGGAGGTGGAGTTTGAAATCAAGTGGAATTAGAGTTTGATAGCTTAAAAGATGTGAGAAAAAACCTGTCTCCGGATTACATCGTTCAAATGAGCAACCGTAGTATGTCATTCCTGACAGGGAGACACGCATTATGCATGATAATGCATTACAGTAAAGATAGGTCCAGCTAGCTACATTTTCAGATAATTACATGTTCCAGGAAGTGGTTTCATTTCAGCAAAAGTATTACGTTTTCAACTTTCAAAGCAGCATTTCTTTCCCATGGTCCTCAAATGCAGTGCATGATATGCATTTTTGTAGCTCTGCAGTCTCTACTTTTTCCAATGTAAAAACACCAATTTCAAATGTTGCTAATAGACGATCCAGGGGGTGGTCACATTTTCACCACAAAAGGATCTACTAGAACCAAAACGTGTTCTCTTGGGAAAAGAAGAACCTTTTTTTCTGGTTGTAGATACACCAGTGGATGTGGTGTTGCCCTAACAGTGATCATGTCAGTGAGTGGATGGTGTCCTTCTCTGTCTCTGTCCCGTCTCACCCGTTGACTTTCCTCCTAGTCGGTCATCTGACCACAGGGCTGCTCTCGTTCCCACACCATCCCCAGAAGTCCCCGAATGCTCTGCCATTGGCCCTGTGTGGCGATGTAGGCATTCTTGCTTCCTGTAGCCGTTATTGTAGTCTAGCATTGATGTAGTCACTGCCCAGGAACCTGCATTGGAGGTGGAGAATGTGGAGGGAAGAGGAGATGTGAATATTGACGTCATGAAAATGTCTTAGTTCAGGCATATAGGACTTTATTTGGTTCCCTGCAACCGCCACTACAATCTGATTGATCATCCGTATTTGACCTCTACTTGGACAAGATGAGGGTGTCATTCATTACAATGATTTCTTGTCTACAGTGAACAAGTGAGGCGGAACAGAATCTCATAAGCTGTACCTGGGAGCTTAACCTTCATCTGGGCGAGACTGACGCGGCGTGGTGGTGAGGCCGATGACGTTAGCAATAGCGGTTCTTGGCTTGTTCACCTCCAGGTTGGAGTGCATCCCAGCGTGAAATTTGTGACCAGGGTCGATGGCTACAACACAGAGAGATTAAAGGTTGGGGTTAGGCTCCCGGTGAACTGCCTGACCAAGGTCCGATGGACTACAACACAGAGAGGTAAAGGTTGGGGTTAGGCTACAGGTGAACTGCTGACAGGGTCGATGGACTACAACAAGAGAGGTAAAAGGTTGGGTTAGGCGCCCAGGGAACTGCTGACCAGGGTCGATGGACTACAACACCAGAGAGGTAAAAGGTTGGGGTAGGCTCCCAGGTGAACTGCTGACCGTCGGGACTACAACAGAGAGGTAAAAGGTGGGGTTAGGCTACAGGTAACCTGCCCAGGGTCGATGGACTACAACACAGAGAGTAAAAGGTTTGCGTTAGGCTCCCAGGTAATGCTGACCAGGTCGATGGACTAACACACAGAGAGATAAAAGGTTGGGGTAGGCTCACAGGTAACCGCTACCAGTCGGTCGATGGAATCTACACACAGAGAGGTAAAAGGTTGGGTTAGGCTCACATGAACCTGCTGACGGGTCGATGGCTACAACACAGAGAGGTAAAAGGTTGGGGTTAGGGTCCCAGTGAACTGCTGACCAGGGTCGATGGACTACAACACAGAGAGGTAAAAGGTTGGGGTTAGGCTCCCAGGTGAACTGCTGACCAGGTCGATGGACTACAACACAGAGAGGTAAAGTTGGGGAGGCTCACAGTGAACTGTGACCAGGTCAATGGAGGAGGACAAGGAAACAGAGATGAAGAGTTAAAGGGAAAAAACACAGTTGCAATGTTTTCTCCTCTTTATGAGAGTCTAGAATAGGATGCCATTAGTGCAAGGGGCAACTGGTACACATCTTGAGTAGAAAACCAGGTCCTAGGTCATGTTCATCCATCCTCCATGCTGTCGCTCTCACCTCGTACTCCTGAGACAGACGCAGGCTATCGTTGGCCTTGAGTATCTCTGTGTGTTCAGCCAGCTCTGTGTGGGAATGGGAGGTGGCTTCATTACCTAAAGGACAAGGGTTAAAGGGCAGAGGTCAGAGGTCATGGGGCTCACTGTGTGACCAAGTGGGTTTCTAACGCAAGGTGGCCAGTGCGGTTCAAGACCGCGTTAGCCCATTAACCTAAATCTTACCGAGGCATAAGCCCTGGAAGCACACGAGACTGCATGTAGAGTACACCTACACACACCTCTCTGTCATTGCATATGATGATTACTGGTTCTTTGCTAGATGTCAAAAGACAATTAAAGAGCAAAAGCAGCAAAACATGCAAAACGTATAGCACCACAGAGAATAATTTTGATCCACTTAAGGTACAAAGTCTCCGACTTGGTTGGTTTGTAAAGTGTTTTTCTTTGATGTGGAAATAGCTTTTCTGTGCAATTAGGAGCGCAAGCGACAACTCAGAGCAAAACAACAAACAAACAAAGTGTTAATTAGTCAGAACGGCACCTGAGCCTCTCCACACACACACACACACCACACACACACACACACACACACACACACACACACACACACACACACACACACACACACACACACACACACACACACACAACACACACACACACAACACACACACACAACCACAAACAACACAAACACAGAGGTGGTAAAGGTTGGAGGACTAGCATGTTGTAAAAAGATTTTTTCTATTTGTAAAAAACAACAGCTGTGAACCATATCAAACAGATGAGTACTTGATTAAGCCACCTGCTGAAAATTATACAATATATTATTTTACATAATAATATCCTCGCGTTTTATCTACAGTTGCTTCTTGGTAGGGGAGGGGGCGGGGGGGGGGGGGGGGTCAGTATCTTGTTATCACCAGGGTGTGGCATTGAAGTGGTGGAGCTAGCCTGTGAGATTTAACACCAGAGCAGCTGGAGGTGGGACTCTGAGGGTGTGGAGGCGGAGTGGGTCAGCCTAGCTCTGCTGGCCACGCAGGGAGAACGGAATAAATGTACCCACGGTTTTTCTATCCAGAAATATGATATTCTATTAGCTAACTGTAACTTAACTCTGACCTTTAATCTTTTCAAGAACCATAGGTTATGGACTTCTTTTAAGTTCTGACTGTGTTTGACACCTCCGTCCTCTCTGCATGGTTATCTAGAGCCTGCCAGGTGGACTGTGGGCAGACGGTTGCAGGGTTTGGGCCGTGCTGCCGCCAGTCACACAGTTATGAACTCATCTAACTTGTACTAACCTGGAAGACAGCAATTTAGATCTCTTAGGAAATAAGATCTTGGTAGAAGCTTTAGAGTATTATAAACTTCCCTGATTGGTGTGTTTGCTGTGGTACATTTCTATTCATCCTCCTTTGTTCTTTATTGCCCCTAATTGGTCTACACAGACAATTGGCTGGTTTAGATCTTTACTCTGTCTGAAGTATCAGTTCATCTCTGTGGATGGTGTCATCTGACAAATCAGTGTAAGTTTTGGGTGATCCTAAGATTCTGTTCTGAGACCACTATAGTTCCAACTAAATATACAGTGGGAGTCAGAAGTTTACGATACAGTTAGGTTGGAGTCATTAAAATTCATTTTTCAACACTTCACTATATTTGTTTAGAAACTGTAGTTTGGGCAGTCCGGTTAGGACTACTTTGTGCATGACACAAGTCATTTTTCCAACCAATTGTTTACAGAGCAGATTATTTCACTTATAATTCACATGTTCACGTTCCGGGGGTCAGACGATTACATACACTGATGACTGTGCCTTTAAACAGCTAGGAAAATTCCAGCAGATGATTCAATGGCTTTAATCTTCTTGATAGGCTAATTGAATAATTTGAGTTAAATTGAGGTGTACCTGTAGCTGTATTTCAAGGCCTACCTTCAAATTAGTGCCCTTTGCTTGACATCATGGGAAAATCAAAAGAAATCAGCCAAGACCTCAGAAAAAGAATTGTAGACCTCCACAAGTCTGGTTCATCCTTGGGAGAAATTTCCAAAAATGCCTGAAGGTCCACGTCATCTGTACAAACAATAGTTACGCAACTATAATCCCATGGTGACCACGTAGCCGTCATACTTGCATCAGGAAGGTGATTTTGCTTTCTGGATCTTTTTTCCTGTAGAGGATGGGAGCTAGTCGTGGTAGCGAATAGTGCAAAATCTCAACCCAGAACGGACAAGCAAAGGACCTTGTTGAAATTGCTGGACGGAACAGGTACAAAAGTATCTATATCCACCAGTAAAAAGCAAGTTCTATATCAACATAACCGTGAAAGGACGCTCAGCAGCAGGGAAAGCACTAGGCTCCAAACCACTAAAAAAGCCAGACTGCGGTTGTGCACTGCACATGGGACTTAAGAATTCGTCCTGGTGGACTAAGACAACTGTCGCATGCTTGATGAGGGAACAAAAATAAGAACTGGTCATCTTGGATCCTAATGACCATGCGTTTGTGTTGGGGAAAAGGGCGGTTGCAAGCCAAGAAGTACACCATCCCAACCGTGAAGAACGGGGGTAGCAGCATCATGTTGTGGGGGTGCTTTGCTGAAGAGGGACTAGGTGCACTTCACAAATAGAATAGGCATTGAGGAAGAGGAGAATTATGGTGGATATATATATATTGAGCACACTCGGTCAAGTCCATACGAGTTAGAGTTAAGTTGGTCGCAAATGGGGTTTCCATAACGGGCAATAACACCAA
>NW_019943077.1:15338-77037 GCF_002910315.2 Salvelinus sp. IW2-2015
GCCTCTTCCACACACACACACACACACACAACACACCACACACACACACCACACACACACACACACACACACACACACACACACACACACACACACACACAACACACACACCACACACACACACACACAACACACACACACACACAACACACACACACACACACACACACACACACACACACACACACACACACACACAGAGGGTGGTAAAGGTGTGGAGGACTAGTGTTAGCCCCCATAAATAAAGAATTGTAAGATCTAGGGTAGAGCGCTATAAAAATATAATCAATTTTGTGCCAGGTACCAAAACACATTTTCCACAGTTCTGGACACCTGACCCCAAGCATACTTACAAAGTTGTGGAAAAATGGCTTAAGGACAACAAAGTCAAGTTATTGGAGTGGCCATCACAAAGCCCTGACCTCAATCCTGTAGAAAATTTGTGGGCAGAACTGAAAAAGTGTGTGCRAGGAAGGACGCCTACAAACCTGACTCAGTTACACCAGCTCTGTCAGGAGGAATGGGCCAAAATTCATCCAACTTATTGTGGGAAGCTTGTGGAAGGCTTCCCCGAAACATTTGACCCAAGTTAAACAATTTAAAGGCAATGCTACCAAATACTAATTGAGTGTATGTAAACTTCTGACCCACTGGGAATGTGATGAAAGAAATAAAAGCTGACATAAATAATTCTCTCTACTATAGTTCTGACATTTAACATTCTTAAAATAAAGTGGTGATCCTAACTGACCTAAAACAGGGATTTTTTACGAGGATTAAATGTCAGGAATTGTGAAAAGCTGAGTTTCAATGTATTTGGCTAAGGTGTATGTAAACGTTCTACTTCAACTGTATATTACCTCTTGGTGATGTCATTCGGAAACTTTCACTGCTGTGCAGAYGACACACAGCTGTATATTTCAATGAAACATGGTGAAGCCGCAAAATTGCTTACCACGGAAGCCTGTGTTTCAGACATAAGGATGTGGATTGCAGATTTGTTTTCACTTTTAAACTCAGTCTAAACAGAGATGCTAGTTCTAGGTCCCAAGAAACAAAGAGACAAACTGAACACCTCCAGACAAACTAAACACCTTCTCTGCCTACTTTRAGGATAATACAGTGCCACCGTCAAGGCCCGCTAAAAAGGACTGTGCCCCTCTCCTTCTCCGTGGCTGACGTGAGTAAAACATTTAAACGTGTCAACCCTCGCAAGGCTGCTGGCCCAGACGGCATCCCTAGCCGTGTCCTCAAAGCATGCGCATACCGGCCACTCTAGACCCACTTCAGTTTGCATACCGCCCCAAAAGGTCCACAGACGACGCAATCGCCATCACACTGCACACTGCCTTATCCCATCTGRACAAAAGTGTAAGAATGCTGTTCATTGACTACAGCTCAGCATTCAACACCATAGTACCCTCCAAACTCATCATCAAGCTGGATGCCCTGGGTCTCAACCCCGCCCTGTACAATTGGGTCCTGGACTGTCTGACGGGCYGCCCCTAGGTGGTGAAGGTAGGAAACAACATCTCCACTTCGCTGACCCTCAACACTGGGGACCCACAATGGTGTGTGTTCAGCCCTCTCCTGTACTCCCTGTTCACCCACGACTGCGTGGCCATGCACGCCTCCAACTCAATCATCAAGTTTGCAGACGACACAACAGTAGTGGGCTTGATCACCAACAACGACGAGACAGCCTACAGGGAGGAGGTAAGGACACTCGGAGTTTGGTGTAAGGAAAACAACGTCTCACTCAACGTCAACAAAACAAAGGAGATGATCGTGGACTTCAGGAAACAGAAGAGGGAGCACTCCCCTATCCACATCGAAGGGACAGCAGTGGATAAGGTGGAATGTTTTACGTTCCTGGGCGTACACATCACAGACAATCTGAAATGGTCCACCCACACAGACATTGTGGTGAAAAAGGCGCAACAGCACCTCTTCAACATCAGGAGGCTGAAGAAATTTGGCTTGTCACATAAACCCTGACAAACTTTTACAGATGCACAATCGAGAGCATCTTGTTGGCCTGTATCATAGCCTGGTACGGCAACTGCACCGACCTCAACGGCAAGGTTCTCCATAGGGTGGTCTGCACAACGCATCACCGGGGGCAAACTACCTGCCCTCCATGACACCTACAGCACCCGATGTCACAGGAAGGCCGAAAAGAYCATCAAGGACATCAACCACCTGAGCCACTGCCTGTTCACCCCGCTGTCACCCAGAAGGCAAGGTCAGTACAGGTGCATCAAAGCTGGAACTGAGAGACTGAAAAACAGCTTCTATCTCAAGGYMATCAGACTGTTAAATAACCAACACCAACCGGCTTCCACCTGGTTACGCAACCCTGCACCTTAGAGGCTGCTGCCCTATATACATAGACATGGAATCACTGGCCACTTTAATAATGGAACACTAGTCACTTTAATAATGTTTACATACTGCTTTACGCATGTCATATGTACTGTATATACTGTATTCTATTCTACTGTATTTTAGTCAATGCCACTCCGACATTGCTTGTCCTAATATTTATATATTTCTTAATTTCATTATTTTACTTTTAGATTTGTGTGTATTGTTGTGAATTGTTAGATACTACTGCACTGTTGTAGCTAGGAACACAAGCATTTCACTACACCTGCAATAATATGTGCTAAATATGTGTATGTGACCAATAACATTTGATTTGATGCCTTCAGTAGGTCCTATGATTGAATGTAGTCTGGCCCAGGTGTGTGAAGGTGAACGGYAAGGCACTGGAGTGACGAACCACCCTTGCTGTCTCTGCCTGGCCTGCTCCTCTCTCTACTGGGATTCTCTGCCTCTGACCCTATTACAGAGGCTGAGTCACTGGGTTGCTCCTCTCTCTACTGGGATTCTCTGCCTCGGACCCTATACAAGAGGCTGAGTCACTGGCCTGCTCCTCTCTCTACTGGGATTCTCTGCCTCTGACCCTATTACAGAGGCTGAGTCACTGGTGCTCCTCTCTCTACTGGGATTCTCTGCCTCTGACCCTATTACAGAGGCTGAGTCACTGGGTTGCCCTCTCTACTGGATTCTCTGCCTCTGACCCTATTACAGAGGCTGAGTCACTGGGTTGCTCCTCTCTCTACTGGGATTCTCTGCCTCTGACCCTATTACAGAGGCTGAGTCACTGGGTTGCTCACGCTCTCTCATTACCTTCCTAAGAGGGGTGCCTCACGTAATGCCAGGATCCTTTAACTGATGTGATCTTCTTTTTCGGTTTTGCACCCCCCTCAGGCTCGTGTGGTTGGGGAGATCTTTGTGGGCTATTCTCTCTCTCTCTCGTACATTTTGTCTCAACCTCTGAATTCTGTGATTATTATTTGACTCCCCTCAAAACCTGGTTCCTCAAAACCTGGTTCCTCTCTAGGTTTCTTCCTAGGTTCCTAGGGACTTTTTCCGAGCCACTGTTCTTCTGCATTGCTTGCTCTTTGGGGTCTTGTGGTTTTAGGAGGGGTTTCTGTATAAGCACTTTGTGACAACTGCTGATGTAAAAAAAAATGTTTTCCCACCATATCAATTCAGAAACCTTTCCGTCTTTTTTCAAGAAAGAATGTGTTATCGAAGAATGTGTATGTGTATGTGTGTGTGTGTGAGTGTGAGTGTATGTGTGTGCACAATAGATACCAGGGGTCTGGAAGTTGATGCGTCTCATCTCAACAGGGTCTGTGGGGTGGTGGGCCATCATCTCAGCATTACACAGAAGGCTCTTGGTGCCTGGCTCGGAGTCCTTCCTCTTACTGCTCAGGGACCAGGGAGACGGAAACAACGGGACACACACCAGACAAGCAACACACCAGAGAGAGTAAAGAGGTTAGAGTTCATGACTGTCTAACAGTATTCATCACAATCTATTTTCTCAATGAACACAAGTTAAACATATATTATACTGCTATAAATTGCTGCACTGCAATTGAAGCATTMGATTTTGCCCTGTATCATCTGTCCTTTGAGATCAAGACAACTATTTAGTATGGCCGACACTCACCTGTCTGGCTTGTTGCTTCCGAAACAGGAGCGAGCGATGGAATGAATAATGAAAGGAGGAGAGGGACAGAGGSAGAGACAGAGAGAAAAATCTATATGATACATTTATATTCAAAATGGCTGGCTTTCTGTGGATGACACGTCTTTTCAGCTGGGTCAGGCTAGCAGTCATTCCTTACAATGCTGGTTATTGTATCTTTGCCTGTTATGCCAGTATACTGTGTAAGCTGAGGTAGCAACATTTCAATGGTTATAGTGGGCTAGCACCGTATGTGCTTAGAATGTTAGCATGTTAGTTAGTTATAGCATATTAGTATGTTAGCTAGTTATAACATTAGCATGGAAGTGGTTATAGAGTGATAGCATGTTAGCTACTTATAGCATGTTAGCTATTTATAACATTAGCATGTAAGCTGGTTATAGAGTGTTAGCATGTTAGCTACTTATAGCATGTTNTAGCATGTTAGCTACTTATAGCATGTTAGCTATTTATAACATTAGCATGTAAGCTGGTTATAGAGTGTTAGCATGTTAGCTACTTATAGCATGTTAGCTATTTATAACATTAGCATGTAAGCTGGTTGTAGAGTGTTAGCATGTTAGCTACKTATAGCATGTTAGCTATTTATAACATTATAATGTTATTAGCATGTAAGCTGGTTATAGAGTGTTAGCTACTTATAACATGTTAGCTATTTATATAGTTAGCATGACAGCTGGTTATAGCATGTTAGCTAGTTATGGATAGATACTGTAGTTATACATGTTAGCTATAAAATCGCTGTAAGTTCAGTGCTCCCTCTGCGGGTCTCACTCACTTCTTGTAGAGCAGGATGGCGATGACGATGCAGATGATGAAGACCACGGCCAGGACGGGTCCCACCACCCAGATCAGACCATCCCCCGCGTCCAGGGGCTGGGGGTCTGAGTCCGGAGCGATCACTGGCTCTGTGTACGGACTGTCCGCGTACATCTTCTACAATACACAAACAAAGAGCACAGTGAGTGAGGAATACATATCACAGTAAGGGCTAGCCAGGGGAAATTAACCTAATTTTCATGAATTTAATTGTCTTAAAAGTATTGCAACGTCTCTTGAGAATGACAGAGAAGACTACGTGAGAGGGATGCACACCGTCCTACACTCTTAGAAAAAATGGTTCCAAAAGGGTTCTTCGGCTGTCCCCAAGGGTTCTACATGGAACCAAATAGGGTTCTACCTGGTACCAAAAAGGGTTCTTTAAAGGGTTCTCTTGCGGGGACAGCCGCAGAACCCTTTTAGGTTCTAGATAGCACCTTTTTTTTCTAAGAGTGTATGCACAACCACACAAAAACAAACATAATTGAATTGGCCCGTACCACTGTGGTGCCATTGAGTTCAGCCAGGATGAAGAACACATACTCCTGTCCCGGTTCTAGAGCACGGTTCTCAAAGCCTCCGTAGTCCAGCTGGTCCCCCAGAGTGAAGAAGGCTGGCAGAGTAGCAGGGGTGAAGAGGGCTGAGATGTAGGCTCTGCGCAGGTCTACCTGTTTCTGCTGTCTAGATTCCCTCTGTCTCTGACTGCTGTCCTTCAACAACTGGGAGACAGAGAGATGGAGAGAGAGGGAGACAGAGAGATGGAGAAAGGGAGAGAGAGAGAGAGGGAGAGACAGAGAGACAGAGAGAGAGGGAGACAAAGGTGGAGAGAGAGGGAGATGGAGAGGGAGACAGAGAGATGGAGAAAGTGGGATAGAGAGAGATAGATGGAGAGAGGGAGGGATAGATAGAGAGTGTGAGAGAGAGATATGGGGAGAGAGAGAAAGCAAGAGAGGAGAGGGAGGAGAGGGAAGGAGTCAGATGGAGGGAGAGAGAGGGAGACAGAGAGAGACAGAGAGATGGAGAGAGAGGGAAGGGGAGATAGAGAGAGGGAATGCGAGAGATGGAGGGTGAGGGAGAGAGATGGAGAGAGAGTGAGGGAGAGAGATGGAGAGAGAGAGAGGGAGGGAGAGAGAGAGAGAGAGAGAGAAGGAAGGAGAGAGAGAGGGGGAGGGAGAGAGATAGAGGTGATGTTACTGATGGATTTTGTTATGTAAACATTAAGAAACCACATGATAAAATCTAATAGAGCAAACGTTCTCAGAGAGAGGACGAGCCAGTTCATGTGTTCCCAGATAGGTTGCTATAGCTCTCACCTCCTCCAAGTCCATCTCGTCTGGGCTCTTGAGATGTCTAATGACCCCCCTCGTCCTCCTCAGAGGAACTACCACCACATACAGGTTCCTACAGGACAGAGGAACAACCAGATTGTCAGGGATTTCATTACAACTTTTCTGTGGCAGTTTACTAGCAGAGTTGAAGTCGGAAGTTTACATACACCTTAACCAAATACATTGAAACTCAGTTTTCACAATTCCTGACATTTAATCCAAACAAAAATTCCCTGTCTTAGGTCAGTTAGGATCACCACTTTATTTTAAGAATGTGAAATGTCAGAATAATAGTAGMGAGAATGATTTATTTCAGCTTTTATTTCTTTCATCACATTCCCAATGGGTCAGAAGTTTACATACACTACATACACTCAATTAGTATTTGGTAGCATTGCCTTTAAATTGTTTAACTTGGGTCATACGTTTCAGGTAGCCTTCCACAAGCTTCCCACAATAAGTTGGGTGAATCTTGGCCCATTCCACCTGACAGAGCTGGTGTAGCTGAGTCAGGTTTGTAGGCCTCCTTGCTCGCACACACTTTTTCAGTTCTGCCCCCAAATGTTCTATGGGATTGAGGTCAGGCCTTTGTGATGGCCACTCCAATACCTTGACTTTGTTGTCCTTAAGCCATTTTGCCACACCTTTGTAAGTATGCTTGGGGTCATTGTCCATTTTGAAGACCCATTTGCGACCAAGCTTTAACTTCCTGACTGATGGCTTGAGATGTTGCTTCAATATATCCACATAATTTTCATGCCTCATGATGCCATCTATTTTGTGAAGTGCATCAGTCCCACCTGCAGCAAAGCACCCCCACAACATGATGCTGCCACCCCCGTGCTTCACGGTTGGGATGGTGTACTTCGGCTTGCAAGCCTCCCCCTTTTTCCTCTAAACATAACGATAGTCATTATGGCCAAACAGTTCTATTTGTGTTTCATCAGACCAGAGGACATTTCTCTAAAAGGTATGATCTTTGTCCCCATGTGCAGTTGCAAACCATAATCTGGCTTTTTTTATGGTGGGTTTGGAGCAGTGGCTTCTTCCTTGCTGAGCGGCCTTTCAGGTTATGTTGATATAGGACCTGTTTTACTGTGGATATAGAAAGTTTTCTACCTGTTTCCTCCAGCATCTTCACAAGGTCCTTTGCTGTTGTTCTGGGATTGATTTTCACTTTTCGTACCAAAGTACGTTAATCTCTAGGAGACAGAACACGTCTATTTCCTGAGCGGTATGACAGCTGTATTGTCCCATGGTGTTTATATACTTGCGTACTATTGTTTGTACAGATGAACATGGTACCTTCAGGCATTTACTAATTGCTCCCATGGATGAACCAAACTTTTGAAGGTCTACAATTTTTGGCTGATTTCTTTTGATTTTCCCATGATGTCAAGCAAAGAGGCACTGAGTTTGAAGGTAGGCCTTGAATTACATCCACAGGTAAACCTCCAATTGACTCAGATGATGTCAATTCGCCTATCAGAAGCTTCTAAAGCCATGACATCATTTTCTGGAATTTTCCAAACAATTCATATTGTTGGAAGGCAACCGTGTGCCCATCAAAATCACCAGAAAGCAACCCTGTGCCTAGCCCTTACTTGACAGGGATGCGGTTCTCCAGCGAGGGCAGGATTAGGGTGATGGTGGTCTCCGTGTCACGGGTGTGGTCAATCTCCGGACGGCGGATGGCAATTGGTGGAGAGGTCTTGGCGTGGATGCGGTGCCTCAGCCCGCCCATGTTGCCCTCAGAGGAGGTGATCTTGAAGTCATAGTCAGTATCTGGCTGCAAGTTGGGGATCACTGCTTTCCTCAGCTTGGCATCCACCTCCATCTTCTGGCGGTTATACTCCACCTGGGAGGAATAGGATAGGGGAGGGTATTTCTGACGGCTAAGATCACACATATACACACACATAATAAGATAGCGCCATCCTTAATGGTCGCCATTTTGCGAGCTCCAACCCAACTTTGCTATTTTGTGATTCTTTAGCCGTTTATTTTGACTTATTTTCACAAAATGTATTCGCTATTATTTCTTACAACTGACAAGAACTCTTGAACATTAGATCGGTAGTTACTTACCCCAATTCCAGCTTCTACTTCAACTTCACTCATCTGCCCTGGGCTCTTTCTGTAATTCTGACCCAATTTTCGGGGTATGCAAGAGGAAAATCCGGCGTTACAGAGGCAAGAGAGGGGAGGCCTGGCGACATTAAGGCGAAGCGAAAACCGACCACCTCTTCCCTCCATTCTACTAGCTAATGTACAGTCACTTGATAATAAGATGGATGACCTCCGGAATAAGATGGATGACCAAATTTGCTACCTCTTAACTGGAATATTCTCTGCTTTTCCGAAACATGGCTTTCGGACAAGATACACCCAATGGCTATCCAACGAACTAACCACCTCCGTCAAAAGCCCTGGATTAACACTGAGGTTGGCGCTAAAATAAAGGACAGGGCTACTGGACACAGGGCTTTCACAGACAACTCTGAGGCTACGGCTGAGTACAGGAACAAGTACAAGAGGTCCCGTCTTGACCTTCGCAGAGTCATCAAAAATGCAAAAGGACAATATAGGAATAAGGTAGAATCATATTACACAGGCTCCGATGCCCACCAAGTGGCAGGGGCTACAGTCCATTTCGGATTACAAAGGAAGACCCAGCCGTGATCTATCCAACAATGCCCATCTACCAGACGAACTCAATGCATTTTATGCACGCTTCGACAATAACAACACCGTGCCGTGCATGAGTGCCTCCACCGACCCAGAGGACTGGGTGATCTCGCTGATCTCGGAGCAGGTTGAGAGCTTCCAGTTCCTCGGTATCCACACCACTAAGGTCTTACAATGGTCCACACACACAGTCGTGAAGAAGACACGACAGCGCCTATTCCCCCTCAGGAGGTTGAAAAGGTTTGGCATGGGCCCCCAGATCCTCAAAGTTCTACAGCTGCACCATTGAAAGCATCATGACTGGCTGCATCACTGCTTGGTATGGCAACAGCACCGCCCTCGATCTCATGGCACTATAGAGGGCGGTGTGAAAGGAAGGCCCGGAAAATCATTAAAGACGTTAGCCATTCAAGCCATAGACTGTTGTCACTGTTTCCGCACAGCAAACAGTACCGGTGCATCAAGTCTGACAGCAACAGGCTCCTGAACAGCACCGATGCCATAAGACTGCTAAATAGCAAACAAAATGGCTACACAGACTGTCTGAGTTGACCCTTGTATTTTATTTGTATTTTTGTCTCTATGCACGCTCACAGGACTCTACACACTCACACACACTGGCACTCCAACACACTCACTTAATTTGCACATACATTTATACTGACTCTACACACACACACACACACACACTACACACATACATACGCTGCTGCTACTCTGTTTATCATATATCCTGATGCCTAGTCACCTTACCCCTATACATATCTACCTCCATCACTCCAGTATCCCTGTCACCTTACCCCTATACATATCTACCTCTATCACTCCAGGATTCCCGTCACCTAACCCCTATACATATCTACCACCATCACTCCAGTATCCCTGTCACCTTACCCCTATACATATCTACCTCTATCACTCCAGTATCCCTGTCACCTTACCCCTATACATATCTACCTATATCACTCCAGTATCCCTGTCACCTTACCCCTATACATATCTACCTCTATCACTCCAGTATCCCTGCACATTGTATATATGATATTGAAACTTAACCAGTATATCAATTACTTACTTCTCATGTTCTTATTTATTTTTTTATAGTTTTTTTTATTTCTCATGATATTTTTAATACTACATTGATTACTGCATTGTTGGGTTTAGAGCTTGCAAGAAAGGCATTTCACTTTACTTGTGCACTTGACATGAAAACTTGAAACGTATGCATATGTACACACACAGTTGTTTCCAGAAGCACACACACTCACAGTGAAGTGGTAGGGGTAGGGGCTCTCAGGGAATTCCCAGGTCAGGAGAACACTCGTCTTGGTCGCCAGGTTCACTGAGAAATTCCTCGGGACATCTGATTGGAAGACGGGAAAACAGACACATGGTCAGTGGCAGAATAGACCACCCCATTCACATGTCTCGTCTGTCCTTAACCCTTTGTGGAGTTCTAGTGGGTTCTATAACAAAGGATCCTAATTCCTAAAATAAGATTAAGAAGAATTAAACAGTGATGTCATACATCTCAAGATTCTTCAGGAAGTAAGTATATGGGCACTGAGTAGCAAATAAGAGTGAATAGCATTGAAGAGATAGGAACAGTTGGCTCCGTTGTGCCCTGTTCATCCTCCTCTTTATGATGACATAATCTGTGTAATCCCACTTTATCTCGTTCTAGCCTAATTCGCTCCGGTTTATTTCCGGAACAGAACACACAGAATATTTAACTGCCAAACAACTCTCTCCTCAAGGAGCTATCGGGTCGCTGTGAAGTGGATGCGGGGATGTTAGACAGTCAAAGCAAGGTCATCTTTAGACTGCAGTGTGCCATTCAACCTCTCCACTCCTCTGCTTCCACCCTGTAGATCTGTTAGTGTGTGATGGAGGGTAGGTGCGGGTCTTTGGACATGGTGGTAGTGGGAACGGCAGATGAAGGTTTGGAGGAAGAGTAGGAGGAGGTGAAGAGGGTGGATTGATTGATCAGAGTGAAGAGTGGAGGGAGAGCAACAGAACTGAAGAATGTGTTTGGKTAGTGGTGAAGTGCCTACTGGGGAGTGTGAGGGCTACAAAACATGTTAACAGCATGTCAACAAAGGTTGGAACAGGTTAGGTCAATCCAAAAGGAGGTAAAAGCTTACCTTTAGAAACAAACCATGTGTATTAAACGAAAGCCTCGTTCAGTCAGCCAAGGAGCCCAGACTCAACACTTACCTCACAGTTCACAACCAGTCCTGCTTTTCTACTGACTTTTACCTGTGGGTGTGAGAGCGTGTTCTCCATACATTCATTCATGTGGCATTCAGTCAGTTTTCCTTGGAGGTGAGGAGTAGGTGTGGAGTAGGTGTGGGAGGAGGTGTGGGAGGAGGTGTGGGAGGAGGTGGTGGGTGTGTGGAAGAGACTAGGATTTGCAGTTTTTTCCAGTGGACTCGTTTTCAACCACTCTGTGGGTGAAAGTTGACCCTTGTAACTGGCCCAGAGTCAGTGTTGCATTTTGGACTATGATATTCAAGGTTCAGATTAAAATTTAAAAAATCTGACTCTAGACCAGTATTTAGAGTGAATAGGGGGGTTTCTCTGGAGCCCTGTGCCAGGCCCCAGGCCCCAGGCCCCAGGCCAGCCCTACCTGTCTCGAAAGTCAGTGTGCGATACAGCAGCGGGGGACTGAACGGGCCGGGACCTACGCTGGTGTGGGCACACATCTGCACCTCGTACCCTGTGTTGTGGTTCAGGCCCAGAATGGTGTAGCTGGACTCAATAGCCGGGAGCGTGATCTGGCGAGGGGGTACCAGAGGGTCAATGCCCAGAGGGTTAAGACCCCCTGCTTCCCGATAAGCTATTGTGTATTCGGTGATCACACCGTTTCGCTCGCTTGGCACAGGGGGCAGCCAGGAGAACTGGAGCGAACAACAGGTGACGTTAATGTTTTCTGAGATTTGAGGGTAGCCCCTGGGTGGGTACTCAGGCATCTCGAGTTCCTCCCGTGCCTCGTCTCCGTATCCTGACCGGCTTTTGGCGGAAAGGGTAACGACATAGGTCAACCCTGGAATTACGTCTATGAGTGTGTACGTTCGCTCCCTGGCCGAAAACTCCACCGTAGTGTCCAGGGTTGCATTCTTCAGCCCAAATTGTAGCCGGAAACCCTGGATCTGAACTTCAGACCCTTTGGCCCCTGGACCTGAGTCTGAACCCCCAGTAGGGGGCCCCCATCTCACCACCATGGAGGGTTCAGACCCTGGGCGCACCGACAGTGAGGGGGCACCAGGCACTGCAGACAAGAGGAGGGAGAGGCACAGACATGTCAAGTCTGCACTGTGCCTTTGAAACATTCATATACTGTATGTCTAATATGCTATCGTGTGTGTATTGTGTGTGTATTAGTTAGTGATCTTATGTGTGCAATGCTTACCAATCCCCGGTGTCTGCACCACCCTGGCTTTACTGTGTGTTCCATCCCCTTTAGTGGTGTAAGCCGCCACAGACACAGAGTACCACATCTCAGGCTTCAGACCCCCCACCATCATCTCCTACAGGGTCACACACACAAGATACTTTTTCAGCTAAGCCTTATAAACCTCTCTCTCCTCTTCCCTCTCCCTTCCTCCCTAGCCCTCCATTTCTCCCCCTATCTCTACTAACACATCACATAGTATTAACTCACTCTGTCCTATTACTTTACATAGAGACGTTACAAACTGACTGTCTCTCAGATAGAAGGCATCTYCTAATGAGGAGTTCATAGCTTACTTATGCAATGTACAGCATAACCACTACCACTGTAGGTTCAGTTTAACATTGACAGAATGATCCATACTCACATATTCAGTAGAGTCATCCTCCACAAACTGATCCCACGGTTGGACCCGGAGGGGAGAGAGAGAGGGAGGAGTGTGAATGAGTCCAGAGAAGAGATTAGATAAAGGAGAAGGAAATAGGAGCGTAGTGGGAGGCAATGCTCCCTCAATTTTTTTTGCCACTGAGGCAAATTTCAGGTCTGCTGAGCGCAAATGTTGTGAAGATTCTGTGCAACTTCCATAGGAGCGTTTACTGTGAACACTGATGCTGTACCTGCTATTATTGACTGTTTTAACAGTGGCCAAGAAACAACTTTACAAAACAAAATGAATTATTATTCCCCATACCATTATTACAGAGAATCTATGAAATGGTGCTACCCTCTGCCTACAGTATTGGCTTCTTAGCTTATTCAAGCCTGTCTCAAAATACAATACTGCCCCTAGACAGGAAAAAAGCTTTTTACCTGACTCGCTTTTCAAAGATGTCTAGAAATGTTCACGTTTTGTGCTCTTGTAGGAAGCAATCCCTTCCACATTTCTGACTATGAATTAGCTATAACTGGGCTAATAACTCGCTAACTAGTAAATAATATGAACAAATGTGGACAAATAGCTACATGTAGCTCTCACTTTGATCTCAAAACAAGCGCATAATAATCACGACCCCTCATGCTGTAAAACAGTCCAGTTCAAATGTAATGGTTCAATTCAATATATGGCAATGGTCTATTTGCATATTGGCCTACTGCAGCTCTGATTGGTTATGGTGCACCGGCCTGAGTCGTACCTGTCAATGCAATAGAATCCTACTCCGATGCGCTCTGCCTACAATAAAATCTCTTGCATAGTTAATTTTGCATACTAAATCTTACATAGTTTGTTTTGTTTCGGTATGTTCCATTGAAAGTGACAAATATTGCATTGATTCGATCACAATCCCCACAGTAAAGGGAAACGTTGTTAGTGTTAACTAAAGGGGAAAACACTAGAAAGTTGAGTGAAGTTCAATCTCGTGCTTCTCTGCACGTGCTGATATTTCTTCTGCTCCTGCAGTCCCGGGGCGCTGCGTGCTGCACATGCGCGCAGTTTAGAGGGAACATTGGTGGGAGGTGATGTGTACTGCAAAGACTCAGTGAGATAAATGATTTGCTTCACTTTAACTGAACAACGACCTGCAGAGGTGTGATAGCTGGCAAATATATATGTTATCTTTGAAAGTACATATGTACGTGACTGTTGAGAAGATATTCAAATGAAATAATTTTTACGGAAAATGTAAATAAGAAAAATAAGAAGGTGATGACCTCACCTGGCTGTCGTCCAATAGCAGGTCTTTGATTCGGGGAAGGCTGCGTGATGAGCCACTCTCCACACGAGCATAGTGCACCTGGTAACCACGGATCTGACCTTGGCGTTGCCTTGGCAACACAGATCGCCAGGTGACCCTAAGGGCAGTGGAGTTGAAGGGCCGGACCTCCACCTGCCGAGGGGCCGCACCCGGGACTAAGGAACACACACATACACACRTCTAATTTCTCAATCAACGCATCGATCAGCTAATCTAGAACTTCAGCCGTCCATCTACCCTGCTTCAAAAATTCTCATCTCAAGCTCGTTTGATATCTCTCTGACACAAACACACACCCGCTCACCGTCGTGGTCTGTGCGGCAGAGCAGCGCTGGACTCTCTGGTCCGGACCCCTCGGTAGTGAAGGCTGCCAGGCTAACGCGGTACCAGGTCCACTTTTCCAGCCCCTCCACCACCGCCTGCCCCTGCTCTGGGGGGATGGGAGGCCCCTTCACCTCTGGACCCTGACCTTTGACCTCGGTCCCAGACACCACTTGCTGGTAGCGCAGCACATAAGCAGTCAGTGTGCCATTTTGGGTCTYAGTGGGCGGCGGTGTCCAACTTACCCTCAGGGAGGTGGAGCTGGAGCTGTCACAGGACACGCCCAGGGGAGCAGCCGAGGGCTCTGATTGGATGAGGGTCAGGATAAGGAAGTGGGCAAGGCCAGGGGCGTATGGAACGCAGGAAGAAATAGAAAGGGAGAGCAAAGAGACAGTGGCGGAAAGAGGGTGAAAAACCAAAGCCAAAACAAAAGGATAGAAAAAAGGAAAACTAAATTAAAAGAGAAGGCCTCTAAATACAAACAAACATGACTCAGCTGAACACAGAAGACAAAAACTTCAACACAGAAGACAAAGGATTCGACAAAGAAGGAACAATGCTTCGAACACAGAGACAAAGGGCTTCGACACGGAAGACAAGGGCTTCGACACGGAAGACAAGGGCTTCGACACGGAAGACAGGGCTTCGACACGGAGACAAGGGCTTCGACACGGAAGACAAGGGCTTCGACACGGAAGACAAGGGCTTCGACACGGAGAACAAGCGCTTCGACACAGAAGACAAGCGCTTCGACACAGAAGACAAAGTTTCGACACAGAAGACAAGGGCTTCGACACAGAAGACAAGGGTTCGACACAGAAGACAAGGGCTTCAACACAGAAGACAAGGGCTTCAACAAGAAGACAGGGCTTCAACACAGAAGACAAGGGCTTCAACACAGAAGACAAGGGCTTCAACACAGAAGCAAAGCTTAATGGAGGAAGAAAGGAATTAATCATGTTAGCTAGGTAATGAGATAAAGGACAACTTAATTACTACCCTGGAGGATGTGTAACTGATACCAGATAATTGGCTTTCACCTTTCTGCTCTGACCAATGGCAGCACAGTGATTTACAACTGGAAAGAGGGCCTTTAAGATGTTGTCTAGAGACACAGCTCTGCTTAGTTTTGCTTGGCTGGATAGAAACAGAGCTATACTGTAGATCAGGGTGGTCAACTGCACTATATTGTAGATCAGGGATGGGTAACTGCCACTATACTGTAGATCAGGGATGGGCAACTGTCACTATACTGTAGATCAGGGATGGGCAACTGTCACTATACTGTAGATCAGGATGGGTAACTGCCACTATATTGTAGATCAGGGATGGGTAACTGCCACTATATTGTAGATCAGGGATGGGTAACTGCCACTATATTGTAGATCAGGGATGGGTAACTGCCACTATATTGTAGATCAGGGATGGGTAACTGCACTATATTGTAGATCAGGGATGGGTAACTGCACTATATTGTAGATCAGGATGGGAACTGCCACTATATGTAGATCAGGGATGGGTAACTGCCACTATACTGTAGATCAGGGATGGGTAACTGTCACTATACTGTAGATCAGGGATGGGCAACTGCCACTAATTTAGAATCAGGGATGGGCAACTGCCACTATATTGTAGATCAGGGATGGGCAACTGTCACTATTACTGTAATCAGGGATGGGCAACTGTCACTATATTGTAGATCAGGGATGGGCAACTGTCACTATATTGTAGATCAGGGATGGGCAACTGTCACTATACTGTAGATCAGGGATGGGTAACTGCCACTATATTGTAGATCAGGGATGGGCAACTGCCCGCGGATACATTTCCAAAGACATAAAAAACGTTAGAAACATTGGGGGGGCGACGACACGGTCTCAACTTGCTGTTGAGAGTTAGAATAGTAGAATACACCAGGTGAAATGTGGTCGTGCATCAGCAGTTTTCTTCTTGTTATGTCAGTCACTGACAGTCACTCAATTGGCCCATGTCAGAAAACATTTTTTAGACGAGTAAGTTAGTCTAACAGCCAGTAAACTTGTAGTATTCATGGTGAATTACCGACCAGGGGGCCCCCATTGATTTTGTTAGTCACTCTCACTCAGATATCATATTGAAAACTGCAAACTTTCCTCTCTACCCTATTGCAGGAAATGTACTCTAAAAAATAAMATTTCTCTCTCCACTGTCAAGAGGGGRCCGCTAAAACAGTATTTTGCTAAGGGCCCCCAAAAGGGCAGGGCCAGCTCTGACAACATGTGTGTGGGTATGGAAGTGCGTATGCAGACCCGCAAACTACTGCAGCCCCCTATGATGAGTTGAGATTTTCTGTGGCCCTCACCCCCATCAAAGTTGCCCATCCCTGCTGTAGATACTATGTAGAGTTTTGCAGTCTATACTCTATCTTGCTACCAAGGTTTCCTTCCTTGACATTCTCAGTGGAATGTAATAATTGTGTTGGAACTTTGCCAAACTCTTTATATATTTTAGTAATGCTTCGTAGCCCTTTCCTGCAGTCAATGACCAAAAGCGAATGTTATTCATGTTTTCATAATTAATAAAGATAATTTGTTTTTTAAAATATGAACATCCGGTGTTACTATGTCAAACAGTTTAGTTATATTTCAGTCTTCTGTGTATAAAGTGTAATATTGGGACGCAAACTCAAAATATAATACATTACAACTCTATATCTGACATGGTACAGGTGTCTTTTGTTTAAACCCATAACCATGTGTGTGAGGTGTATACTTTTGTTTCAATTTAGATTTGTTTAAGACTACCAAGAATCACACCCTGATTGAGCCCGCTGCAGTAAAAGTTTAAACTGCCCAATCGAATCTCTTAAAATTGGCTTTGTGGATTGGATATTTCAAAAGTCATATAAAAAGGTGGAGAGCAGGATTTGAGGAAGCTGAAACTAAAACCAAAACCAAATACTTTCATTAACGTTGATCTCATGCAATTTCAGAGAGGAACTATGAGATAGAATGAGAGACASWGGACGGAGGGACAGAAGAACAGCAAGGATAAGAGACACAACCAGGCACTGTCTGAGATGCGTACCTGTCCTTCCCACCCGTAGCCATCACATAAGACCTTCTTACCATGCAACAACCACCATTCAAACAAAATGTCAACCAAACAAAGGTTCAGAGGAAAAGATATGTGCATGAATATGTTCATCATTCATGGATTTGTGAATCTGACAGTCTGACACTTCAACTGCACAGTCCCAGTACCAGTGGCCTGGGGGAACAATCACGATGTGCACCCAAGCCTAGTGATAGCACGCAAACCGTGCTAAGCTAACTGTGAAATGCATTCTGCTCCATGAAATGAAATTCTTATCTGCCACATTCAGTCACTCCCTAGCCTGCCACCCAGGTGTCTAACCTCCATGTGTAGGTCAAGCATAACACGGGGCATCCAGCTAGCCAAATAACATGTTAAAAGTTGCAGAAAGTTTCTGTTGGTGAATATACAGGTAACTGCCAAAATAAAGGAAACACCAGCCTAAAGCATCTCAAAAGGGCGTTGGGCCACCACGATCCAGAACAGCTTCACTGCACCATGGCATAGATTATACAAGTGTCTGGAACTCTATTGGAGGGATGTGACGCCATTATTCCACGAGAAATTCTATAATTTTGTGTTTTGTTGATGGTGGTGGAAAATGCTGTCTCAAGCGCCGTTCCAGAGTCTCCCATAAGTGTTCAGTTGGGTTGATATCTGGTGACTAAGACGGCCATGGCATATGGTTTACATTGTTTTCATGCTCATCAAACTATTCAGTGACCACTTGTGCCCTGTGGATGGGGGCGTTGTCAGCCTATGGTGGCATAGCTATGGTAGCCAAAATAATGTCCATAATAATGGCTTACCCAGCATTTATACATGAGCCTAAACATGATGGGATGTTAATTGCTTAATTAACTCAGGAACCACACCTGTGTGGAAGCACCTGCTTTCAATATACTTTGTATCCCTCATTTACTCAAGTGTTTCCTTTATTTTGGCAGTCAGCTGTACGTCCTATGTACATTATATGGTGTCCATTTTTTCCAGGTAACAAATATTAAAAAGTAATACTGTACCTTTACACCAGTCCCCGCTGGATACAGGCCTATTAGTTTGATTTGGTCTTAGACTCCGACTGACCAGCACATACCTCCAATAAAGCCTCGAAAATAATTTAATCCTGATGACCGTTGACATTTGACCTGTGACAGTGAGCTTCTTGAACTGGAGAAAAAGGGCACTTTGACCCACCTTGAAGTAAAGGAAACTGTGAAGGACTGGAGAAAATGAAACAAGATGGAAAAACTGAAAACATCGGCCTTATCCGATCTGTATATCCGGGACTTTTCACTGTGTGAGAAAATTGTGAAAGTTAAAATAAACTGTTGGTGTGCTAAACATCAGGTACACGCTAAATACATAGAAGATGGATGCAGGGATGGATGGATGAGCGATCAAGATAAATGAATAGAGGAGTGGACAAGATGGATGAGTGTGTAGACGACTCCCGGGGATCAGTGAGCTGTGAGGGATACAAGTACATCACACTGTAACGTTACACAGTGTGTGTTTGCAGGTGTGACAGAGAGAAACATACTGGCTTGTGCTGTCCTCTGGACCAGCTCGTTGGTAAAGGCTCCAATGCCTTTGTTAGAAATGGCAGCCAGGGAGAAGGAGTACTCCGTGTTAGCCCTCAGACCCTCCACTGTGTACGACGCCCTGGGCCCAAACGTCAACTTCTCCTGTTAGAGACGGAGAAGGGGGGAGAGAGAACATGAATAAAAGAAAGAGACGCAGTAGAGACAAAGAGAAAGAAAGAAAGATAAAAAGAAAGACAGAAAGAAAGAAAGAGAACTGGATTATCTGATAAATGGACTTTATCATCTTAATGAAATCTACTTAGTATGGAAGAAAAAGTCTGACCAGGCTGCCGAACTTGACAGGTTTGTAGAGCAGTTCGTAGTTGACGATGCCCTCCTTGATGTAGGACGGTTCCCAAGTCAGCTCTATACTGGTCTCCGTCACCTTGCCCACTTTGAACTTTCCTGGCTGCCCTGGAACTACAGGGGATAGAAGAGGAGACAGGACAAGAGTTAGAACTCACCTCTCCAGCATCCAGTCAGTTAGTAGCTTCTAGACTGTTCTATTCATCCTTTATTTAAACAGACAAATCCCATCCCAGCCCTGTAGTTCTACAAAAGATGTGTGTTACTGACCTTAAACAGTACTGAAGCACTTTGACATGAACCGGATCAGAAAAGGGAACAAACCCTCAGACACACACACACACACACACACACACACACACACACACACACACACACACACACACACACACACTGACCTCCGGGCAGCACTTTGACATGGACAGGGTCAGAGAAGGGTCCGTCTCCCACAGAGGTGAAGGCCAGGACTCTGACAGTGTATGTTTCAGAGGGTACCAGGCTCTGGATGGAGGTGATGGTGCTGTCCTGAACATTATGGATCTGCCACAGACTCATGGGCTGAGATGGGTCCATGGTGTAGTACACCCGGTAACCTTTCACCTGGAGGGACGGAGGAACAGAGGCAGGGGGGAGCCACAGAGAGAGAGAGACAGTTAGACGATGGAGAGAAACTTCTTTCTGCTGTTTTCTATAATTAGCCTTTCATTGTCTGGTCCCATAGACTTGTTTGAGCTTGGAAGCTATTATACATTGTGACGTCAATGCCCAGAACAAATTATACTGGACCGGACCTATATGTCGTTGAGCTAGATAAAAATTGCATTCGCTTCGAGGTTGAAATATCATTACCGTTATCATTAAATAACTGAATTACCTTTATAATGACCCTTTCTTTACCTAAAGCCTAATCACTATAGTCTATGATTAAAACTGTTTTTATGATGCACTGCCCCACCTCCACGCCTTGTTGTGATTACTGTTGTTTATGATGACTCCATTATGACTGCCTGGCTACCCATCCACATTGCTCTGGCCAAACTGACGTTTCTTCTCTACGATGATCGATAGAGCAGCGGATTTACATTCAGGGTGAGTCGCCAGGCAACCATTATGCAGCTTATTATGTTTAGACTGCCCAGGGACAACAGAGGAACATTCTATGTTTATCTAGCTAACTCAGTTACTATTGCGCCTCAGTGTTGTCTCTGTCAGAGATGTTGATCACTGTTTATTATCCCTGTCTTGGCCATTTATTCTCTTCTGATAACATTATAATTAATACATTCATACATTTACAGATTAATAACATAATACATTATAAATAAATAAAGTAGTACATTAGTAAATTATTATAAAAAAATTATTAAAGAACCAGTGCAGTCAAAAAACGTACTTTCCTGTGTTTTATATATATTTCCACACTATGAGGTTGGAATAATATTGTGATGTTTTGGCCTGCCTGGTGAAATAACCAGGCGTTAAATTAGTTTATAGACCAATAAGAAAGAGAGTTCCAAACCTTTCTGCCAATAACAGCTAGTTTTAAGTTTTATCCTCCCCACACCTAGACAGACAAAAATCTTGCTTGAAAAATGTCTTTGTTAAGAAGCTATTTTTGTTTCTTTTTGACCATTTTAATTGAAAACAATCACAGTAAGGTACTTACTTGTTACCCAGAAATGATTTAATATTGAGATAAAAATGTCATTGTACCTTTAACAAAACAACTGACAAAAAAAATCAACACTGACCTGTCCGTTGGGCTCCTCTGGTTCCTCCCAGCGGACCATGACAGTGTTCTTGGAGATGATCCTGGCCTGGACGTTCCTGGGTGGGCTAGCCGGGGCCTGCTCCCCTGTCCTGGCCTCCACCCGGGTGGACGAGGGTCCCTGGCCGATGCTGTTGAAGGCTGACACCCTGATCTCATACTCTGTGTTGGGGTAGAGCCCTCCAATGCTGTACCTAGTGGTGGTGATACTGTCCACCGTCTCGTACTTGCTGTCTGGTGCCTTGGCCCGGTACTGGATGATGTAATAGGACACCGGGTCGGGATTACCGGAGTCCCAGGTGATGGTGATGCTGGTGGCAGTCGTCTCTGTGACGATGGGGGTACCGGGAGGCTTGGGAAGAGCTATGAAGGGAGAAGGAGATATTGGTTTAACTGTCCTTAATGTCTTAAGGCAGACAGGGGGAGAAAAGTGGCCCTTACTCTTGACGGACACCTGCGAGATCATAGATGGCCCTTACTCTCTAATACGGTGGTATTCAAAGTCGGGGAGAGGGAGAGACATAGAGAGCACAATTAGAAAGAGAAAGGTTGTCCCTTACTCTTAACTGACACCTGTGCAGTGGCCTCGATAATCCCCAGACTGCTCATGGCCACACAGGTGTAGTTGGCCGACTCCCTGATTCCGTTGAGCTCCAGAACGTTCCGCCCCACTGGCATCTCGTCCTCAGGTGTCAGGTCCTCACTACCCAGCATCCATTTGACGTAGGGCATGGGTGAACCCACCGCCACGCAGGTGATGTTGATGCTGCCGCCGGGCATGATCTCATGGTTGGAGGGCAGGATGGAGAAACGAGGGGGCACACGACGCACTGGGAGAGGAGGAGATGGGGAAGACCGGGGGAGGATTGTAGAGAGGGGGATGAGGAGGGGGAGTCGGAGCGGGAGGGACAGAAAAGGGGGCGACAGAGGGGGGGAAGAAAGATACAGAAAGAGAGAGAACGAGAGAGAGCGAAAGAGAGAGATAGAGAGAAAGTGGGGTAACAGAAAGGGTAGAATGAACTTCACTGCTTTTACAGAGGTTTTACAAAGGGATATTTCACGTTTAGTCGAAACTACATTGGTAGTTTTGAAAATACTAGCTAATGATAGAAGTTGAAATACACAGATCCCATGTTGAGAGACTGCTTTCTCAAGCTACATTTCACCCTGCACATGAAACCTATTGTAAGTTTCTCATGTTTTAGCCAGTGTGCAACAATCCATTGCATATTTTACAAGGACATCATTTGGTATTGTAGAATCATCACTGTAGATGCCCAGACTATAAAGTTTCCTCTTCCCTATTTAAAACAAGATCTACAATACAAATACTGGCGCTCTGGGCTGCACAAAATACCATAGGATTTTTTTTCTGAGGAACTAAAATGAGCTTAAATAAAACCAATGTGAAGATCTAAATTACAGCTGAACTACCCTTGCAGCGAAGCTCAAGGCTACTGACTTGAAAACGAGAAACTTTACCAGAAACTTGAGTGAGAAACTTTAATGAGAAACTTCAATGAGATTTCTGTGCCTCTGGGGTGAGTTCTCCACTGCAGATGAGGGCCTTTTAGATACGTGGCGCTGGCAGAGCCAATTGATAGAACCAGCTATTAGTCAGACAACTTGCACAGAGTGCTTCTGTTAACTGTACCTGTGCTGAATCTACTAGCTAGCTGTCAGATATATCTGATATAATGGCACGTAGTGGGAAAGATGCATGGATGCATAGAGAGACAGAGCTCACGGGTCACTTGCATGCCTAGAAGACTTGTAGAAGAAACTATAATCATGAAGAGACAGAGGGAGAAGAGAGATAGAGAGAGAGAAAGAGAGTATTGTCTGGTTCCTCTCCCAGTCAATGTGGCAAATCACGGCCTCATTGTACAACCAGAATACCAGATGAACACAGCAATGTTGAAAATAAATAAAAGCGATGTAAATAAGGTTATGGGTGATATAAATATGTGTCGTTGCAATTACAATGTTCGCATTGAACACTTGAATTAAGGAAACATCAAGACATACATCATGAGTCATGACAGAAAGAGATAATCATGACAGAGAGAGATAATCATGACAGAGAGAGATAATCCAAAGAGAGAGAAAGGGGTAGTATGCACATGTTTTTAGTAATTTAAAATTATGCACATTTGTCTGTTGATCCTACACACCAGGGTACAGATGGAGTGCAGAATGCAGAAGAGAGAGAAAGAAGGGCGGGAGATTAGAAGAGAGGGATGGGGACAGAGGATAAGAGGTAAGGGAGATAAGAAGAAAGGGGGAAAGGGCAGAAGGGGAAAGAAAGGAGGGATGGGAAAGAGAAAACACATGGCGCTCTTGAAACTGCTGTTAGGTTCTCCAAAATCAGGCTTTGATTGGTGGATGTCGTAGGAACTGAAAAGTTGGTACCCCAAGGCTGCAAAACAGAGGACTGAAGTAACAGTCAGACGGACGGACAGACGGACGGACGGACGGACAGACAGACAGACAGACCAACGACTATAGATGGACAGGAGTGAATGCAAGGGGAGGAAGGGCAGACAGACAGACAGACAGACACAGTCAGTAGAAATATTGGCTAATTTCAAGATTCGAAACAGTATCTGAATCAGGGGTTTGAATCATGTTTTGAGTCACGATACAGGAATCTCCACTCAGTCAGTGGGAGTAAATCAGGGGGAAAGAGTCTTCATAGAATCACTGGCCTCAGTCTTCCCCCAAATGATTCTCAGCTGATGCATTTAATTTAAAAGAACCATGCTCAGATTCATTAATAAACTACACCTAGCGTTGAATAGGTTCAATGGATTTCACTGTGTTCCTCAGACAGCACGCAAACAAACTATTCACCAAAACCAAATAGTAATGAACAATTTGCCATCTTCAAGTGATTCAATAACTCGGTGGACATGATCCCATTCAACATAACAGTGCCATACATTTGGAGTGACCCTAGAATGCCAATAGATCCCCAGAATTGGACACTAAAGTTCAAGACAAAAAAATAGACATTTAATTAACAGACAAAATGAAATGTAACTGTTATAAGAGACATCAAATCAAAAAGGCAGGCAGGCAGATTCTCTCCAAAGCATGCGAGAGCCAGACAGAGACAGACAGAGACAGAGTGACCAGGTTAAAACCATGCAGCAGACAAGAGCACCTACTGTATGCAGTACCATACAATTCAGCTTCATTTTTTATTTAAGAAAATACTCAACTCTTAAAGTGTGTGCGTAACGTGTGGTATACATATCTAACTACTGGAAGTTCCCTCAAGGTTTGGAGACTTGATTAAGCTGAAGAAGAGAATGTGGACATTTCTGTCAAGTAGGAAAGTAGGGTACATCCAGCTCTGCAGCAGGACAGCACAATATTCAAGTGCATGCTGAACAAAGATAATGCCGAGAATGAACAGTCAGGCAGTGACAACCTATTTACTATCAGACATATAAACTCAGCAAAAAAAGAAACGTCCTCTCACTGTCAACTGCGTTTAATTTCAGCAAACTTAACATGTGTAAATATTTGTATGAACATAAGATTCAACAACTGAGCCATCAACTGAATAAGTTCCACAGACATGTGAGTAACATAAATGTAATGTGTCCCTGAACAAAGGCAGGGTCAACAGTCAGTATCTGGTGTGGCCACCAGCTGCATTAAGTACTGCAGTRCATCTCCTCCTCATGGACTGCACCAGATTTGCCAGTTCTTGCTGTGAGATGTTACCCCACTCTTCCACCAAGGCACCTGCAAGTTCCCGGACATTTCTGGGGGGAATGGCCCCAGCCCTCACCCTCCAATCCAACAGGTCCCAGACGTGCCCAATGGGATTGAGATCCGGGCTCTTCACTGGCCATGGCTGAACACACTGACATTCCTGTCTTGCAGGAAATCACGCACAGAACGAGCTGTATGGCTGGTGGCATTGTCATGCTGGAGGGTCATGTCAGGATGAGCCTGCAGGAAGGGTAACACATGAGGGAGGAGGACGTCTTCCCTGTAACGCACAGCATTGAGATGGCCTGCAATGACAACAAGCTCAGTCCGATGATGCTGTGACACACCTCCCCAGACCATGATGGACCCTCCACCTCCAAATCGATCCCGCTCCAGAGTACAGGCCTCGGTGTAACGCTCATTCCTTCGACAATAAAAGTGAATCCGACCATCACTCCTGGTGAGACAAAACCGTGACTCGTCARTGGAGAGCACTTTTTGCCAGTCCTGTCTGGTCAAGCGACGGTGGGTTTGTGCCCATAGGCGATGTTGTTGCCGGTGATGTCTGGTGAGGACCTGCCTTACAACAGGCCTACAAGCCCTCAGTCCAGCCTCTCTCAGCCTATTGCGGACAGTCTGAGCACTGATGGAGGGATTGGGCATTCCTGGTGTAACTCGGGCAGTTGTTGTTGCCATCCTGTACCTGTCCCGCAGGTGTGATGTTAGGATGTACCGATCCTGTGCAGGTGTTGTTACACGTGGCCTGCCACTGCGAGGACAATCAGAATCGATCCTGTCTCCCTGTAGCACTGTCTTAGGCGTCTCACAGTACGGACATTGCAATTTATTGCCCTGGCCACATCTGCAGTCCTCATGCCTCATTGCAGCATGCCTAAGGCACGTTCACGCAGATGAGCAGGGACCCTGGGCATCTTTCTCTTGGTGTTTTTCAGAGTCAGTAGAAAGGCCTCTTTAGTGTCCTAAGTTTTAATAACTGTGACCATAATTGCCTACCGTCTGTAAGCTGTTAGTGTCTTTACGACCGTTCCACAGGTGCATGTTCATTAATTGTTTATGGTTCATTGAACAAGCATGGGAAACAGTGTTTAAACCCTTTACAATGAAGATCTGTGAAGTTATTTGGATTTTTACAAATCATCTTTGAAAGACAGGGTGCTGAAAAAGAGACGTTTCTTTTTTTGCTGAGTTTATGTGAGTTCAATATCAATAAAACAAGGTAGTATTAATATCATGGAACATATAAAGGATATTTCTAGGGCCCTTCAAGAAAAATCTCTGGCCAGAATGTTGTTAGAATAGCATCTCTTATAGTCCACTGGTTTTGCTTGTTAATTAAGTAGCCTACTATAGACTGTATAGGCCAAGGGGTACAATTGTAATGCCATGATTTATTCTGCTCCAGTATCAATAACAGGATTGTCTACAGGGTAGAGTTGATGAGGATGCTAGATCATAGTAGATTGGGATTGAGAGCTGCCTGGGATACCGTTGCATTTCATTATAGAGCACAGCAACAGCACACTAAAGCCCTGTTGGCATTTACACAGGTTAATCCTGCCTGATTTAATAAAGAAGTGGAGAGATGTTTAATTAATATGTGTGTTCTATAAATATACATCAATATCGAGGAGGATACATTGTTCTTTTCAACTGCCAATCAATGGAGGACGTTATATAGTTCATAACCACAGCAACCGCTACTTAGCAGCTGAATAACCAATTCCATAGGATCTCTGTGTAAACAATAACATACTAATATAATGTAGTATAACCATAGAATTACATAGGATCTCTGTGTNAACAATAACATACTAATATAATGTAGTATAACCATAGAATTACATAGGATCTCTGTGTGAATAACAGTATACTGTGCACGGACACAATCCACTGAAATAACTTTCTTGTTATTATTGTACATTTTGTTTACCTGAATATAAATACAGATAATGTACATAAAGAAAGAAAGCAGAACAATACTGTGTGTGTTTTTTGCCTCTGAGTGTAAGTGTATGTTGAGCCAGCAGAACTAACTTAGTCTTTGCTGACCAAACAAGCATGTAAATAATTATAAGCTACTTTTAAATGCCACTTGAATAAAGCCTTATTTGAATGCTTTATTTTCCCTGAGGGGATATGAGGACCACTCAACCAATCAGCATACAAGCACCAAGCTGGCTACACAGAGTATGTACGCAAACAAACAGCAGCAGACCAATACAACACACAGAGACCACACACAATACCAAAATACATTGGCAACGCGACACACAACATGCGACAAGTGCAGAAGAATGACAGTTACATAACACAAACCCACACAGACAGAACAATAAATACAAGACATGTGATAAGACAACAGAAATCAATAAAAAATGGACACACACAGAGCACATGCACATGCACACACACACACACACACACTTGGAGCCGTGCCATGCACAGTTAGTCTGGGTACAGGCATGCAAGCGCCGCCTCCGCTCTCCGTCCATGCATAGATAGCCTTCTTTTCATTTCCAATTCCTGGGTCTCCATGACAACAAGAATGTTCCATGCAGAGAACTTCGCGCTCGGATGAAAGCAATATCAAAGGTCTACAAACAAGGMCTCACAATGCAATCAATGCAAATGACTGCGTAGGCAGCTAGCCTCATTACAGCTTAGTGAAACGCCTTCAAAGAAGTGTGTTTATCAAATTAAAACCAATTTGACATGAGGGTTATTCATACGTCTTTTCTAGACTGTTTAAGACTGATGTATCTCTCCTCACTTTAGGAGTAAATGTGTTATAAAAAGGAAGGAGTACCGAAAGAAAATAAAGAACACACCAACCTTCTCGTTGCTCTGGGGGATGTAAGGGGGTTGATGCAGAACACAATGACGTGATGGGGAGAGAGAGAACGGGGAAACAGAGAGTAAAAACGTCCAGCTCAAAGCCTCACACACACCGCATACACACAGTCACACAAATGTACACACGCACATTCATACTGTTCTTCACAGAACCACAGAACCCACTTAAAATGTAGGATCAGGAACATCAAACTCAGGGGCTTAAGAGCTTAGAAATGTGAGTCTAGAACCCCTAAATCCAGTCGCCCTTACCCCAGTCGAGAACCTAGAACAGGGGTCTCAAACTCCTGGAGGGCCACACTGGCTGTTGGTTTGCATTATGTTGTTTTTTTGTGTCTCAGTTAGACCTGAGAAACCAAATGTATTCCCTAGCCAATCACTGTATTAAAGTGGAACTGACCGCATTTTAGGACCATGAAATCTGTTCATTTACATTTTTTTTCTTTTTTTTTCTGACAAGTGAGCACTTAGATGTGGTCATTTTCATGTTTTCATAAATTCTTAGAACTTTTAGGAATTGTGTATACTAAAGCATTTGTGAAAATTGTATAGCAATATAGAGTGGGAAAGCGGCAGTGCGTTTGGACAATTAATAGACACTGCAGTGAATAAAACCTAATAAAAACATCTGTCTGGTCCAGGACCGGAGTCTACGGAGACCGGAGCGACATAGCGAATCAGAGCTACAGTAGACCTATATGCAAACAAACCATTTGCCACAAGGGCCTGCCATCATTCACTTTGAACTGGACTGTGCGTTTACAGGCAGTTGCAACAGCCACAAAAAAGCCACAAAATAAGCCACAAAATACACGTGAATGGATTTCTGCAAATATGTAGCTAAATACCACGGGAGTCCTCTTAACTTTGGGAACTTTACTGTCCTACTGATCAAACAACCATAAAAGGTAGGCTATCTTTCCCTATATGCACATCAACAACGACAAGATCAACAACTAATGCTAGCCAGAGCAAGATGAGCTAAAATCTAATGAAAGAACATTAGATAAACCATCTCAAACTTTCAGCTAGTTGGCCATCAAAATTGCACTAATAAACAACGGGGAATAGCCTGCTCGTCCTTCTGCATCTTGCCTGCCCATGCATGCGGTGTTGTCCCAACCAAGCACCCACGCTAACTGGCTAAAGTTGGCTAGCTTGCTATCTAGCTACTACCAGACAGAAATGAGAGAACACCTCACTGACCATTTTACTCACCCCAGCAGAGCTGGTTATCTAGAGCGTTCGTGACTAAATATGACTTTTTTTGCCTACGTTTACTGACACCGGTCCTATTCACATGAATAGATACGCTAGCATATTAGCCACGTTATGACTGACTTGTGATCATTGCCCTTGCTAGTTTGATTGTATTGACATTCCTAGCCTTAGTGTCACGTTCTGACCTTAGTTCTTTTTTTATGTCTTTATTTTAGTTGGTCAGGGCGTGAGTTGGGGTGGGCATTCTATGTTGTTTTTCTATGTATTGTTCTGTTGTTATATTTCTATGTGTTTGGCCTAGTAGGGTTCTCAATCAGAGGCAGGTGTCAGTCGTTGTCTCTGATTGTGAGCCATATTTAGGTAGCCTGTTTTCTATTGTGTTTTGTGGGTGGTTGTTTCCTGTGTTAGTGTTTGCACCATACGGGACTGCACATTGGTCCGATCCTTGCTACTCCTCCTCAGACGAAGAGGAAATCCGTTACACTTAGTTATATTTGTCAATTTTTGTTCAAAATATTGAGTCATTGAAATTAAACTGTGCATCCCAAATGGTGGCAGCACACAATGTACCAGGCCAGCTGTGATTTACAACCGGATAGCAATATTTTTGGGACTATCAAGTAATGTATTGTGAATTATATTAATCATGCATTGAACTGCATCCATCTATTCTGCCAACAATGTCTTAGTATACGTCATGGAATGTTGAGTCACATAGAACCTATTTTTAAAACCTCTTATAAAGTTGGTTTTGTAGCATAAACTGGGAATTGTCTGTTTGTTTCATATCTGCAAAGTAGTTAAAATACGGTCAGTTCCACTTTAAAATGCAAGAGAAAAACAAACTCTCAGTCACTCTGGCCCTCAATTTAGAAACATATGAAGAGGGATGGGACAATTGTGATGTCATACTGTAGCAAAGACCCTGGAACTGCTCATTGGCCCCAATGCAGTATGACATCACTGGCCAATTCCTTTTTGTCTAATTCCATTCAGTGGCAGTTATTACAAAAAACAGCACCTTGATGCAGCACCTGTAAAACCCAGTTTAGTCTGGAACGTTATCAATCTTAGGTCACCAACTGGTGTTTCACTTGGTGGATAGGTTTGGTTTGGTTAGTGGATGCAAATAGGAAGAAAATAAATAACAAAAAAACATGTAGATAAACTAGGACTTAACACCACTTAATACATTGTATAATGGTGACAGCTGTTTCAGCTGTGTGACAGGTGTGTGTGTTATAATGCACGTGTGTGTTTGTGTGTGTGTTCTTATACCCGTGGTAAGTTCCTACCTCGTACATACAGGTTGGCCGGGGAAGAGTAGCGCACTCCCTGAGAGTTAGTGGCCACACACTCATACTTTCCCTGGTCTAACTCCTCACTGTTCTCTATCTGGAGGGCACCTGAGAGAGGGAGAAAGAGAGAGATGGGGGAGAATGAAAGAAAAAGTGAGAGAGAGGATAAGCGAGAGAGAGCGAGAGAGAGGGGGAGAGAGAGCGAGAATAAAAAGAGCCATTGCTATGGGTTAATTAATGATACATTCATAAATCAAATCTATATTTACTCATCATTAAACTGATTAAAACGGATACAAGAGAGATTTTCCATTACTGGTTCCTTTCTGCCATGAAAAATCTATGTTCCCACAGCCAGCTTAATGGGATATATCTAGCTACACACAATAGGAGCCCCTGTAGCATAAATCTAGCTACACACAATAGGAGTCCCAAGACCATATAGCTAGCTACACACAATAGGAGTCCCTGGAGCATATGTGACCGACCGGCTCGATTCGGTCTTATGTAGCAATTATTTATTTATTTTTTACATTGGATAAAAGTAGAGACTCAGTGCTAGAAAATGGTCAATCATACACTACAGTTGAGGAACAATGGGAAAGTAATTCTGCTTTGGAAGTTGATAAACTTGTAACAGCACTTTTGCGAAAATGGCCCTTGAATGTTTTGCACCTACTGGAGAGCTCTTCTTTGTCTACACCCATTCAGCACCAATCACACCCTCTTAAGCCTTAGCCCCACCCATCTCTTTAAGGATTCATATGAGGCCATGTGCTAAACAGAGTGAGTAGTGCACTAAACAACCAAAGAGGCTGGTTTATACTACGTCTATCGACATGTCTATAGACAGTTGTCGTCATGACATTGAGAACATTCTATTGTCATCCAACATCAAACTTGTCGTTGTCATTATGAAAAAGTATAAACATAAAAACAACAGGCTGTATGACATCAGCAACCTGGTGGTCCAAAATAGCAAAACTGGTGTATTTTAACACCAATAAACCCATCCGTTTAAAAAACTATTTAGTATCTGTCAATCTATCAAACCAGGCAACTAAAAGCAACTTTCTAACCAATGTGTTGGTTCGTTTCTAGCTTGTTAGCTAGCTAGATAACATTAAGTTAGCTGGCTAGCCAGTTCAAATAATGACCATATCATATAGCTGACAACATCTTAACTTTAGCTAATTTTGTATTAATTATTACAGGAAAATAAACTCACAACAAGATCATTATTTACAAGTTAATGGTGAGTTAATCACAGAAAATAGCTTACGGTTGTGAGTGACAAAATTAAAGCAGGGCATTCTACCAGAGAATTTTTTTACTTGGACACTGTCTCGTTGGCCTAACGCTATATCCTAATTTGACTTTGGTGCAGGTCATGTTGTACCTCACATTACCGTCTCTGGTAAACACACACTATATCAAATAAAATCAATGTTTATTTGTAACATGCACAGGATAGAGAAGGTGTAAACATTACAGTGAAATGGTTACTTACATAGTGGAGTATTTTGTTTAGACATGTAGCTAGCTAAACAATGAACCATAATCCCAACTCATAACGTTATGACCCTACATGAATCTGCAAATAGCTAACGCTATCCAATTAGGTTCAATGTTAGCTAGCTAGCTAACATTGGGCTATAACTTGCAATGCAAATGGCTCTGAGATACAAATAATATTACGACACAGATCATACACATAACGTTAGCTAGCAAGCCAGCCAGCTAACGTTAGCTAGCTAGCTAACTCTACATTTTAACTTGCAATGAAAACAACTTTCTGACAAAATTAGAAACATATAATATCTGAAAATGTAGCTAGTTAGACTATCTTACCCATATACATGGGTGAACGCTTCTCTCTCTCTGTCACTGATGCCATGGTCGCCTTTAGTTTGAAGATGTAATCCGGAGACAAGTGTTTTATACAACAGCCTTCTGTGTGTTCTCTTTTCGACTCCCTCCGCATATTTGCAATCAAATGCCAGAATTTTCTCCATCTCCTTAGCTATTATAATCTGCTTCCACTGSACATTCCACTGATTTCAAATCTCGGTCCTCCAGAAAGTGGAGAGCAATAGGAGTCCCTGGAGCATATAGCTAGCGACACACAATAGGAGTCCCTGGAGCATATAGCTAGCAACACACAATAGGAGTCCCTGGAGCATATAGCTAGCGACACACACATAGGAGTCCTGGAGCATATGAGCTAAACGACACACAATAGGAGTCCCTGGAGCATATAGCTAGCTACACACAATAGGGTCCCTGGAGCATTGCTAGCGACACACAATAGGAGTCCCTGGAGCAATATCATAGCTACACACAATAGGAGTCCCTGGAGCATCTAAGCTACGACACACAATAGGAGTCCCTGGAGCATATTTAGCTTAAGCTAACACACAATAGGAGTCCCTGGAGCATATAGCTAACGACACACAATAGGAGTCCCTGGAGCATATAGCTAACGACACACAATAGGAGTCCCTGGAGCAAATAGCTAGCGACACACAATAGGAGTCCCTGGAGCATATAACTTGAAATCCCCATTCTACCTTCTCTCCATCTCTCTTTCTCTGCACACTTCACTGTACATTATTATCTCAGTCTCCTAAAGCACGTTATTATCATGGCACATTGTTATTATTCTTCCAGTCATTTTCACCTTGAGCATATTCTGCTGAAAGCCCTTCACAACGTTTACAAGGCCCATATAACAAACTGGGTGAATTTGAAATGGGGTCAGGGGCAGAACCACACACAAGTGTTCACACAAAAAAATATATGCAAGACTGAACGCACACACACACACACACACACACCTTATCAGAAACAGTTGTTTGACATGGAGCCAGCAGAGGGACCACAACGGCAGGGGATTACACCCATCTACCGCACAGCAGGGAAATGAAACAAAACACACACACACACACACACAGCGGCTTTCAGACTCCCCCTGGCTTATAGCAGTGTGATAGAAAAGCGTACTACAGAACATGACAAAAGCAGAGTGTGGATTTGGTAGGGGGGTATTTCTGTATAAGACCTGTGACTGTGTATCAGTGTATAGAGACAGAGATAACAATGATCACAATGAGTCACTGAGACAGCTGTAGATATGCAGCTCAACACAACTCAAGAGGAACAACATATCAAATGCATCCTTTTTTGGTTGCCAGTGGAGCTTGTTGCTATGAACATGTCTAACGAATGTACCAGTCCCTGTTTCAAGAGTCTGTCTGGCGTAAGTGGGAGCCTGCTATGTTTGCAAGTATGTTTGTCCCTCAGGAGTCTACAGACAAAGATACATACACTGAGTATAAAAAACATTAAGAACACCTGCACTTTCCATGACAAATAGACTGAACAGGTGAATCCAGGTGAAAGCTATGATCGTTTATTGATGTGACTTGTTAAATCCACTTCAATCAGTGTAGATGAAGTGGAGAAGACGGGTTAAAGAAGGATTTTTAAGCCTTGAGACAATTGAGACATGGATTGTGTATGTGTGCCATTCAGAGGATGAATGGGCAAGACAAAAGATTTAAGTGCCTTTGAACAGGGTATGGTAGTAGGTGCCAGGCGCACTGGTTTGTGTGAAGAACTGCAACACTGCTGGGTTTTTCCCGCTCAACAGTTTCCTGTGTGTGTCAAGAATGGTCCACTACCCACAGGACATGCAGCCAACTTGACACAACTGTGGGACGTATTGGAGTCAACATGGGCCAGCATCCCTGTGGAACGATTTTGACACTTTGCACAGTCCATGCCACAACAAATTGAGTCTGGTCTGAAGGCAAAAGGGTGAGGGGTGCAACTCAAAAGGTGTTCTTAATATGGTATAGAGAGAAAAAGAGAGACTGAGCAGGGAAGGTGAGATTGATCCAGGCGCTGTATTTAATGAGAGACATGCCCAAACTAGACTGTAGTTTACGTAATGAGAGTGGGCTGTCTGTGTGTTTATGTGTGTATGGTGTGTGAGAGACACAGACACAGACAGACAGACGGACGGACGGACGGACGGACGGACGGACGGACGGACGGACGGAGGGAGGGAGGGAGGGAGATTAATTCACAGGAGTATGGTATCTGCTCCTGGACAACAACTTATCTACAGAGGCTGAAGTTACAGCAATACTCTGGGAGGTATGGGAAGTTGTCTTGTTAGGGTGCGTGTGTGTGTTTATTGAGTCATCTCTGCCTCCACTGCAGCTGACATCTCTTTGCTTATCTCTTCTGCAGACACATGAAAGGCAAAAGAGGCAGAACCCCCCCGCCCCCATCCCCTCTCTGTCTCTTTCCCTCGCTCTCCTTTCCCCGTGGAACAGTGCAGAGCTAGGCGCAAAACAAGAACAACGTATCTGTGCAACAAGCAAGCACTGTTTTATAAGTGAAGGGGGAGGGAAAGACAGAGAGGGAGAGGGGGCGAGGGGGAGAGTAGAGAGAGAGAGGAAGGAGGTAGAGGAGAGAGAGAGAGAGAGAGGAGGGTAGAGCGAGAGAGGGGAGAGAGAGGAGGGTAGAGAGAGGAGGGTAGAGAGAGAGAGGAGAGAGAGAGAGGAAGATATGAGAGTAGAGAGAGAGGGGTAAAGAGAGAGGGGGAGGGAGGAGGCTAGAGAGAGAGAGGGATGGAAGTCAGTGGGTAGAGAGAGAGGGAGGATGAGAGAGAGAGAGGGGGGGTAGATAGAGAGATGGAGGGAGAAGGGTAGAAAGACAGAGGGAGAAGAGGGAGAGAGAGAGAGAGAGAGAGAGGGAGGGAGGATGAGAGAGAGAGAGACAGAGGGGGGTAGAGAGAGACAGGGGGGGGGGAGGATGGAAGGTAGAGAGAGAGAGGGAGGTAGGAGTGGTGTAGCGAGGGAGAGAGTTCCAAATTGAGCAGCAGGAGCTTTTGAAAAAAAATTGCTTCTCCAAATATTGACATTTACATGGTTTTTAGAGTGAGGTACATTGGGAAAAACAAAAGAAAACTGCAAGACTGAATGGGAGACAAAACAAGCAACACATTTAGAAGATAGGGCTTGTGAAAAAGTATCTATTTTTATAAAATTGTGCAGTTAGCTTAGCTATCTGGATTGTTTACCAGTTGCTAAGCAGTTGCTAGGGACTCTCCTAAAATAAGCTAGCTAGCCATACAAAAAAATAGCAAGTTAACAACACAGTAGAAAGACAAAAAAGGACAGAAGACAAAGGACATCAAAGTAAAACAGTTCTCTAAAGACACCAGTGACAATAATATAAGAAACAAGCTGTTTTGGAAAAGGTAGGCTTATATTACAACATTGTAGCCAACATCACCAGCAATTCTATGGAAATTGTTTACCCACCAGACATCCAGATGGAGAACGCTAGGTTTGATGATGGGACAGAACCATGAATGCCTGTTTGCAGATCTTACCAGTTGCAAAACAAGAGCAAATGTAATATTTAATATCAAAGGAGGGCAAATATGGAAATGGATTTTTTGCAACCATTTACCTTTCTCAAAAAAAAGAGGCATCAGCCAAGGATGTCAGATCAGCATTTTTGAAGAAGCTGACCAGAGCAACACGTATCAAACAGTCAACTTCTACAATAATGGAACTGTATTGATACAAGGCAATGAYTCAAGCCTCCAGGCTTTAGAGAATGTGTTTACTACCCTAAAAGTAGAAGCTGAACTCATCTCAGAAACTGAGGAAAAAGTAAAGGAGGGAGATGCTGGAGAAAAGCAGGCCCCAACACCTCAACAGCTTCTGTGACCCAGCAAGGAGCCCTCAGTGTCCCTCTACCTACCTAACCTGCAGCAGACAGTACCAATAACATTTCTACAACACCAAGAACACCTGCTATGCAACATTTCCACAACACTCTCTCTTTAGTTGAAGCAGACGTCATAGAACTCAGAGAGAACAAGCTTCAAGAGGATGACACTGTCCAGAAACTAAGAGCATCTACTGCTAAATTAGAAAGCAGTATTGACCAACTGAGTCAGACAAATGATGACCTCAGAGACCATCTGAGCACAACAAGAGAGGAGCTAGTGCAGAGAGAGGTACATTGACACCCTCAACTAGCAGCTAGTCATTATGTCCTCTGCATCTAGAGAACATGTCCACCAGCTTGGTACAACACAGGCAGAACCTGAGACCAACATAACCAGCATGGCCTCCACCACACAGCCTGATGACACTGCACCACCCTCCCAGTCTGCTCCAGCCCAGATCAGCCAACCAGCTTCCCTGTTTGCTCCAACACAGTCTGCTCCAGCCCAGGTCACCCTCCCAGTCTGCTCCAGCCCAGGTCACCCTCCCAGTCTGCTCCGCCCAGGTCCACCCTTCCCAGTCGCTCCAGCCCAGGTCACCCTCCCAGTCTGCTCCAGCCCACTCCAGGTCCACCTCCCAGCTCTTGCTCCAGCCCAGGTCAACCTCCCAGTCTGCCTCCACCCAGGCGACATTCACCCACAACTGCAATCCTTATCGATTCAAAAGGGAAGTTCTTGGTCCAGGAAAGATGATTCCCTAGACACAAGGTGTATAAGTTCTGGTGTCCTACAACTGAGAGTGCAATGCAGCTACTCAGTCAGACCAGGATTGACACCCTGACTACATCATCAACCACACTGACACAATACGACCTTCGCGCCAAGGTGAAAAATGTACTGGGGCATGAGAACACTGTGGGCACAGGCTGTGTTCCCAACAACCAATATAGTTGTGTCCAACCTCCTACCAAGAAAATACTTCCCAGGGCAGTTGATCAACCAAAATAAATCAACACAGATGACTGCCGGCTGTGCTCACTGTTCAACGTCAGAATGGCTCACCATGCCCACTCTGACATGCAAACACTTATACGACAATGTTACACCTTGATCAGGTCAGTGTCAGAACATTTGCTAAGGACCTAAAAGAGTGCAACACTTGGCAGGGGACCCACACACCCATCACCCCAGCAGCAGCGCCCCCCCCCCCCCCCCCCCCCCCCCCCCCACTCCCTTTCTGAAACAACAGTACCCCACCATCCCCAGGAGAGTAAAGCCAGACACGGCTTTTACAGCACAGCTCTACAAGACGGGCCCATACACAGCATTACAAGACCCGGCCCATCACAGCACAGCACTACTAGACCCGGCCCATCACAAACACAGCACTACTAGACCCGCCCATCCACAACACAGCACTACTAGACCCGGCACCCATCACCAACACAGCACTTACTAGACCCGGCCCATCACTACCAGCACTACTAGAACGCCGGCCAATCACAACACAGCACTAACTAGACCCGGCCCATCACAACACACATACTAGACCCGGCCCACATACACAGCACTACTACGACCCGGCCCATTCACTACACAGCACTGACTAGACCCGGCCCATCACAGCACAGCACTACTAGACCGGCCATCACAACACTACTAGACCCGGCCCATCACAGCACAGCACTACTAGACCCGGCCATCACAACACAGCACTACTAGACCCGGCCCATCACAGCACAGCACTACTAGACCCCGGCCCATCACAACACAGCAACTACTAGGACCCGGCCCATCACAACACACACTACTAGACCCGGCAAACCATCACAGCACAAACCACTACTAGACCCGGCCCATCACAACACAACACTTACTAAGACCCGGCCCATCACAGCACAGCACTACTAGACCCGGCCATCACAACACAACACTACTAGGACCCGGCCCATGCACAGCACAGCACTACTAGACCCGGCCCATCACAACACAGCACTACTAGACCCGGCCATCACAGCACAGCACTACTAGACCCGACCAGCACAACACAGCACTACTAGACCCGGCCCATCACAACACAGCACTACTAACCCGGCCCATCACAACACAGCACTACTAAGACCCGGCCCATCACTAACAGCACTACTAGACCCGGCCCATCATAAAACAGCACTACGTTTAGATCTTCTGTATCTTGTGCATTTGACAAATAAAACATCTAAATGATAGAGTGTGTTTACCAGAGACGGTAATTGAGAGAAAAACATGACCTGCACCAAACTTTTCAACTTTCATAGCAGAAATACTTCTCCTGTCCTCAATTTCTCTAGCTCTTGAGTCTTCGCTTTAATCCAATGCTAAAAAACACAATTTCAGATTCCGCTACATAGGACCGATTGAGCCGAATCGAGCTGGTCGGGTCCACATATTATACGATTATATGTTTAGATTCTTGCGCTCGTGACATTGCTGCGTCCTGATATTTCTTTTAATTTCCTTCGTAATCCTGTGTGTGATATTATTTTCGTAATTGAATCAGGTAATTACTGCCACTGTTTGGAGTTAGAAACACAGCATTTCGCTGACACCCGCGATTTACATTCTGCAAAACGATGTGTACGGTGACCATAACAATTTGGATTTGATAGAAATAAATACTGTAGTAAAAGAATGACTGTTAGTATATACATAGTAATTGAATGTAGTGTTTTGCAGATTGTAGTATTAGTTGAACCTAATGTTACTAAGCTAGGTAGGACTAGTGTTTCTGAACGTATAACCTGTAGGTATGTAGGACTGTGTTCTGAACGTATAACCTGTAGGTAGGTAGTAGGACTGTGTTCTGAACGTATAACCTGTAGGTAGGTAGGACTGTGTTCTTGAACGTATAACCTGTAGGTAGGTATGGACTGTTGTTCTGAACGTATAACCTGTAGGTAGGTAGGACTGTGTTCTGAACGTATAACCTGTAGGTAGGTAGAACTGTGTTCTGAACGGTATAAACCTGTAGGTAGGTAGGACTGTGTTCTGAACGATAACCGTAGGTAGGTAGGACTGTGTTCTGAACGTATAACCTGTAGCGTAGGTAGGACTGTGTTCTGAACGTATAACCTGTAGGTAGGTAGGACTGTGTTCTGAACTATAACCTGTAGGTAGGTAGGACTGTGTTCTGAACGTATAACCTGTAGGTAGGTAGGACTGTGTTCTGAACGTATAACCTGTAGGTAGGTAGGACTGGGTTCTGAACGCATAACCTGTAGGTAGGTAGGTCTTGTGTTCTTGAACGCATAACCTGTAGGTAGGTAGGACTGTGTTCTGAACGTAAACCTGTAGTAGGTAGGACTGGGTTTCTGAACGCATAACCTGTAGGTAGGTAGGACTGTGTGTCTGAACGCAATAACCTGTAAGGTAGGTAGGACTGTGTTCTGAACGTATAACCTGTAGGTAGGTAGGACTGTGTTCTGAAGGTATAACCTGTAGGTAGGTAGGACTGTGTTTCTGAACGTATAACCTGTAGGTATGTAGGAACTGTGTTCTGAACGTATAACCTGTAGGTTAGTAGGACTGTGTTCTGAACGTATAACCTTAGGTAGTAGACTGTGTTCGAACGTATAACTTTAGGTAGGTAGGACTGTGTTCTGAACGTATAACCTGTAGGTAGGTAGAACTGTGTTCTGAACGTATAAACCTGTAGGTAGGTTTGACTGTGGTTCTGAACGTATAACCTGTAGGTAGGTAGGAGACTGTGTTCTGGACGTATAACCTGTAGGTAGGTAGGACTGGTTCTGGACGCATAACTGTAGGTAGGTAGGACTGGGTTCTGAACGCAATAATCTGTAGGTATGTAGGACTGTGTTCTGAACGCTTAACCTGTAGGTAGGTAGGACTGTGTTCTGAACGTATAACCTGTAGGTAGGTAGGACTGTGTTCTGAACGCATAACCAGTAGGTAGGTAGAACTGTGTTCTGAACGTATAACCTGTAGATAGGTAGGACTGTGTTCTGAAACGTATAACCCTGTTAGGTAGGTAGGACTCTGTTCTGAACTATAACCTGTAGGTAGGTAGATAGGACTGTGTTCTGAACGTATAACCTGTAGGTAGGTAGAACTGTGTTCTGAACGTTTAACCTGTAGGTATGTAGGACTGTGTTCTGAACGTAAACCTGTAGGTAGGTAGGTTAGGACTGTGTTCTGAACGTATAACCTGTAGGTAGGTAGGACTGTGTTTCTGAACGTATTAACCTGTAGGTAGGTAGGACTGTGTTCCTGAACGTGTATTAACCTAGAGGTAGGTAGGACTGTGTTCTGAACGTATAACCTGTAGGTAGGTAGAACTGTGTTTCTGAACGTATAACCTGTAGGAGGTAGGACTGGTTCTGAACGTAACCTGTAGGTAGGTAGGACTGTGTTCTGAACGTATAAACCTGTAGGTAGGTAGGACTGTGTTCTGAAGTATAACCTGTAGGTAGGTAGGACTGTGTTCTGAACGTAATAACCTGTAGGTAGGTAGGACTGTGTTCTGAACGTATAAACCTGTAAGGTAGGTAGGACTGGTTTCTTGAACGTATAACCTGTAGGTAGGTAGGACTGGGTTCTGAACGCATAACCTGTAGGTAGGTAGGACTGTGTTCTGAACGCATAAACCTGTAGGTAGGTAGGACTGTGTTCTGAACGTATAACCTGTAGGTAGGTAGGACTGGGTTCTGAACGCAGTAACCTGTAGGTAGGTAGGACTGTGTTCTGAAGCATAACCTGTGGTAGGTAGGACTGTGTTCTGAACGTATAACCTGAGTAGGAGGACTGTGTTCTGAGGTATAAACTGTAGGTAGGTAGGACTGTGTTCTGAACGTTAACCTGTAGGTATGTAGGACTGTGTTCTGAACGTATAACCTGTAGGTATGTAGGACTGTGTTCTGAACGTGATACCTGTAGGTAGTAGGACTGTGTTCTGAACGTATAACCTGTAGGTAGGTAGGACTGTGTTTCTGAACGTATAACCTGTAGGTAGGTAGAACTGTGTTCTGAACGTATAACCTGTAGGTAGGTGTTGACTGTTGTTCTGAACGTATAACCTGTAGGTAGGGTAGGACTGTGTTCTGGACGTTTAACCTGTAGGTAGGTAGACCTGTGTCTGGACGATAACCTGTAGGTAGGTAGGACTGTGTTCTGAACGCATAATCTGTAGGTATGTAGGACTGTGTTCTGAACGCTTAACCTGTAGGTAGGTAGGACTGTGTTCTGAACGTATAACCTGTAGGTAGGTAGGACTGTGTTCTGAACGCATAACAGTAGGTAGGATAGAACTGTGTTCTGAACGTATAAACTGAATTAGGTAGGACTGTGTTCTGAACGTATAACCTGTAGGTTAGTAGGACTCTGTTTCTGAACGTATAACCTGTAGTAGGTAGATAGGACTGTGTTCTGAACGTATAACCTGTAGGTAGGTAGAACTGGTGTTCTGAACGTATAAACTGTAGAATCGGTAGGACTGTGTTCTGAACGTTTAACCTGTAGGTAGGTAGGAGTCTGTTCTGAACGTATAACCTGTAGGTAGGTAGGCGACTGTGTGTCTGAACGTATAACCTGTAGGTAGGTAGGACTGTGTTCTGAACGTTATAACTGATAGTAGGTAGGACTGTGTTCTGAACGTATAAACCTGTAGTAGGTAAGGACTGGGTTCTGAACGTATAACCTTGTTATAGGTAGGACTGGTTCTGAACGATATAACCTGTAGGTAGTAGGACTGTGTTCTGAACGTATTAACCTTAGGTATGTAGGACTGTGTTCTGAACGTAAAACTGTAGGTAGGTAGGACTGGGTTCTGAACGCATAACCTGTAGGTAGGTAGGACTGTGTTCTGAACGTATAACCTGTTAGGTAGGTAGGACTGGTGTTCTGAACGTATAACCTGGGTAGGTAGGTAGTAGGACTGTGTTCTGAACGTATAACCTGTAGGTAGGTAGGACTGTGTTCTGACAGTTAACCTGATAGGTAGGTAGGTTAGGACTGTTGTCACTGAACGTATAACCTGTAGGTAGGTACGGTAGGACTGTGTTCTGAACGTATAACGGTGAGGTAGGTAGGACGGTGTGTCTGAACGTATAACTGTAGGTAGGTAGGTAGGACTGTGTTCTGAACATATAAACCCGTAGGAGGTAGACTGTGTTTCTGAACGTAACTGTAGGTAGGTAGACTGTGTTCTGAACGTATAACCTGTAGGTAGGTAGAGACTGTGTTCTGAACGCTATAACCTGTAGGTAGGTAGGACTGTGTTCTGAACGTATAACCTGTAGGTAGGTAGAACTGTGTTTTCTTTTGAAACGGTTTGTGAATAACCTTGTAGGTAGGTAGGACTGTGTTCTGAACGTATAACCTGTAGGGTAGGTAGGACTGGTTCTGAACGTATAACCTGTAGTAGGTAGGACTGTGTTGTCTGAACGTATAAACCTGTAGGTAGGTAGGACTGTGTTCTGAACGTATAACCTGTTAGGTAGGTAGGACTGTGTTCTGAAACGTATAACCTGTAGGTAGGTAGGACTTGTTCTGAACGTATAACCTGTAGGTAGGGTAGGACTGTGTTCTGAACGTATAACCTTGTAGGGCGTAGGTAGACTGTGTTCTGAACGTATAACCTTGTAGGTAGGTAGGACTGGGTCGTCTGAACGTATAACCTGTAGGTAGGTAAGGACTGTGTTCTGAAACGTATAACCTGTAAGGTAGGTAACTGTGTTCTGAACGTATAACCGTTAGGTAGGTAGGACTGTGTTCTGAACGTATAACCTGTAGGTAGGTAGGACTGTGTTCTGAACGTATAACCTGTAGGTAGGTAGGACTGTGTTCTGAACGTATAACCTGTAGGTATGTAGGACTGTGTTCTGAACGTATAACCTGTAGTTAGGTAGGACTGTGTTCTGAACGTATAACCTGTATGGAACACAATATATGGTCATGTAGGTTTCTCACTTGGCTGGTACAAACTGGGATATGGGGGACGGAATGGGCAGAGTATATGCAAATTAAATACTATAGTATTTATTATAGCTAAAAAAGTGTAGTGGTGGGGCCTCCCGAGTGGTGCATCGGTCTAAGCGATAGCATATACCGTGTCAGCGTGCATGCATTCGGCCCGCCACAGGAGTTGCTAGAGCGTGTCACTACAGATCCTGGTTCGATCCCAGGCTGTGTCGCAGCCGGCCGCCACGGGAGACCCATGAGGCGGCACACAATTGGCCCAGCGTCGTCCAGGTTAGGGGAGGGTTTGGCTGGCCGGGATGTCCTTGTCCCATCGCGCTCTAGCAACTCCTGTAGCAGGCCGGGGGCATGCATGTTGACACGGTCGCCAGGTGTACAGTGTTTCCTCCGACACATTGGTGCAGCTGGCTTCTGGGTTAAGCGAGCATTGTGTCAAGAAGCAGTGTGGGGTCCTGCTCTAGACCTTTCCCTCTCCCGAGTCTGTCTGGGAGTTGCAGCGATGGGACAAGACTGTAACTACCAATTGTATATCATGAAATTGGGGTAAAAAAGGTGTTGTGTTTTTGCAGTCTGTAGTGTTTTTGCGGACAATAATGTAGTATTTACTACAGTGCTTTTTTTTCTGATAATACTATAGTGTTTACTATAGTATTCTACAGTATACTACAACATTCTATAGTAAGTACTACACTTGATCGAAGGATACTACAGTGTGTAGTATAGTATTCTACAGTATACTAGAGTTTACTACAGAATTCTATAGTAAGTATTGTAGTATTCTATAGTAAACTGTAGTCTTGTTTCATGTGGGGAAGGTAAAGAGAGGGAGTGAGGTAGAGAGAGTACCCTACAGCATTAAAACACACTCTCCTTGAGACAACACATGAAACACAGACACACAGACACACACACACGCTCATAGACGCAGACAAACACAGATAGATACACACACACACACACAATTCAAGTTGTTGACAATGGTAAGGAATATAGGAAACCAGGGTGGGGAAAACAGGAAGATCAGCCACTCAGACAGTTGTGAATGACTGACTGGCCCTGAATGAGATTGCTTGGTTCAAAGACCCGCTCCTGATCTAGTGGGGGGTGGAGTCCAGATTTTTTGGAGTTGATCATGTGCTTTAGTGTGTGTGTGTGTGTGTGTGTGTGTGTGTGTGTGTGTGTGGTGTGTTGTTGTCGTGTTGTGTGTGTGTGTGTGTGTGTGTGTGTGTGTGTGTGTGTGTGTGTGTGTGTGTGTGTGTGTGTGTGTGTGTGTGTGTCCGTGTGCCGCAAAATTGAATAGGAGAGATGTCAGTCCATCATCACTAACCAAGGGATAGTTAACCCAAATCCAACATTTGTCGGGCAATTTCACATGTCAAACGTGGTGTAATGTTAAACTGAGTCCATATTGCACACCATATGTGTGTTGAATCCCAAGTTATACATTAGGGGTAATTCTGCAAGCCTCAATCCCTATTTAATGAGGAGGATTGGCCTACAGAATTCTCCTAATGCATATGGCTGGAAGGATCTACACAACAGATGGCTGTAGAAAATAGACGCCACTTTTGAAGACTATGACTCTTGGACCATATGCATCACTATACCCCTTTCAGGGAGATGATGGATGGATGTGTGTGTTTTTGGTGTTGTGTTGTGTGTGTTGTGTGTGTGTGTGTGTGTGTGTGTGTGTGTGTGTGTGTGTGTGTGTGTGGTGTGTGTGTGTGTGTGTGTGTGTGTGTGTGTGTGTGTGTGTGTGTGTGTGTATGTATGTGTGTGTGTGTTTGGGCGTATATGGAGACACTCTGAGCCTAGCAAGGAGAGGGACCAGCTGGACAGAAAGGAACTGTAGAGGTACTCACTCAGTATTTTAAAGGACATTTAATGCAGTGGTCCACAAACTTGTTTCCCTTGTGACCATCCAAATAAACAAAATCATGTTTCTAGTCACAGTCCAGTCCTTAACTGTGATCTATAACCAAAAAGGAACTTGAGGTGGGACACCAATTAGTCCTGAACCACCATTTGGGGAACACTGCTTTAAATGCTGGAGTGACTGTGGTGTTATGGACATAGCCTAAGGGTTTGGGCATGGCTGGGGTAAGAGTAATACTTACCAAAAGCTGTTGAAGATTATAGAGAGGAACAGAAAGAAAACAAATCAGTAGTTTTGTTTAGATACAGTATGCATGGATACAGTATGCATGGATACAGTATGCATGGAGCACGTTCTCCACGTGGCTTTACACTCCCATCCTGTTGTTTGTGTGGTGTGTCCCATCAGGGACATTCAAGCTCATTCTAATGTGTTCCTTATATCAAGAGTATTGGATTAGGGTTTATTTGTCATTTTGAATTGTTCACGTACTGTATGTTTCTGTGTATATGTTCATACTGTATATACATCTGATATAAGAATTATTCAAACCACATAATCCACTTGTAGATGAAAATACAAGACRAACACAAAATCTCAGGATTGAAAGAGAGAAATATGACAGAGACGGACACGTCAGAACACACAGTACTGAGCCTGACTCAAAGATGTTAGGACAAGGGAACTCATAAAATGTGAATGTAACTCAAGAGTCTTTTTGTTGTTCTCTCACCCTCCTATCTCTGATGGATTCTGAGTCAGACATGCCCAGACAATAAGCCTGGGCCCATATCCACAAAGCATCTTAGACTAGGAGTGCTGATCAAGGATCAGTGTAGCCTTTTTGATCGTAATTAATACCACTTTATGGACAGATCCTAGAGCAGTATTCCAACTCTGAGACGCTTTGTGGATACGGGCTCGGCTCTCTCCAGACACATAGAAGAAACAAACTACCTTGAACTGGAAGAGGGCTTCAAGGAGTGAGCTATGAACATTCGTTCAGATCTACAGCTTGTGCTGTATGCTACACAGCTAACCTAGAAGTCCATCGAGAGTTGTTCTCTCTCAGTGCATGCTGGGAGTGTTTTGTAGTTGAGAGGTCGTGTGGAGGGCTCTGTCCTTACTTATTTTCTTGATTCTTTACTTGGTCTTTTCTTAAAATGTTTATTTTCTATGGTGGAGGGTTAACACACAGTTAGTTTGAATGTGTTGCTGCTGATTTCTCCTATTTTAACTCCTTCGACTAGGGATGATCAAATCCAGAAAGAGCTGATGAACTTTGGTAAGTTTGCTAGCGGTTTTCTGGCCCCGACTAGAAAGAAAGAGCAGGTGGTCAGGATGGAAGATGGAGATGAGGAAGGTGAGTCTGAGGAAGAGGATGATGAGGAGGCTTTCTTTTCAAACTCCTCCTCAATGGGTCCAGAGCTGACAGCCAGTCAGGCAGAGGGGTCAAAGCACACGGTGAGAGAACTGTCAAGGTTCCTGAATGAGACTAAAGGGAAAAAGGTTCATCTTGAAGSTTTTTTTTGCGATACGGGAACGTTTGTAAGATCAGTAAAACATGCTATGAAAAATGAGTGGCATGGTGTCCTCTCACCCAGGAAACGTTTTAGGTTGAGGAAGTGGGTCACAACCGTGCGTAAGGGTCAACCTTCATACACTGTTTACTATTTAGATTAATGTTTTCTTTCTGGAAAGAGGAGTCTGTTGGGTGAATATGTAAAACAAAAAAAAGTACAGCGGCTCTGGTGGAAAGGGGTAAGTGTGCTGAGCCATAGAACAAATGTTAGTGCAGGGGAGGCAGTCCTTTTTGCCACTGGGTGTGGCTGTAAAAATGTGTTCCTCAAAGGAGGTGTGTAAGGGTAGACTGCTTGTAGTAAGAGCAGAAATTAACAACTGGGGTTTTGTCCTTATAAATGTGTATGCCCCTAACACAGGGAGGGAGAGGGGGTGTCTGTTTGGGTGTCTTAGACAGGAACTCTCACAGGTAGCGCCTGAGGAGATGCCGGTGGTCGGCGGGGACTGGAACTGTACGATGGATTTAACGAAAGACAGAAATGGGGAGGAGCCTCATTCAGGCTCAGTGGAGCTGTTAAGGGACATCATTAAGCAGTTTGACCGTGTGGATGTTTGGAGAACAAGACATCCCAACACATGTCAGTATACATGGGTGAAGGTCTTTGGGGCTAGGGTGAGTGCAGCCTGACTCGATCGGTTTTACATGTCCAGGAATCAGAGCAATAGGCTGTTGGGTGCTACCATTCTCCCGGTGGGTTTTTCAGATCACCACATAACCATGGCTCGGCTGTCTATTTCACCAGGACCTCGGCAGGCATCCTATTAGAAGTTTAATGTAAAGTTCTTACAAGTTGCCACTTTTTGCTCAGGTTTACAGACTTTTTGGGAAAGGTGGTGGCAGCGAAGAGAGGAATATGAGTCTGAGTCAATGGTGGGATGTGGGAAAAGTCAAAATTCTGCTTTTCTGTCAACAGTATACAGCTCTCTCATCCTCAGAGGCTAGAATAGTATTGTGGGGAACTCGAGCGTAGTATCAGTGTGAATTGAAGGTAGAGCTGGTGGGGCAAGGCAATGTAGTCCTCCAGGCTAATTTAGTTTTTTCCAGGTTAAAGCAAAGGGAGCACTTGTAAGAGCTAGGTTCTCCATGCTCAAGGAGATGGATGCTCCCACCTTCTTCTTTGGTTTGGAAAGACAGAGCGTAAGAAAAGGTATGCATTGTCTATGGCTGTCTGAAGGGCGGGTGACCTCTGTGGTGGGGGAGATGCAGGAGTGGACTGTGGCGTTTTATACTGAGTTGTTTAGGGCAGAACTGTGTGATCCTATGTGTGCTCAAGTTTGTTTGCAGAACTCCCTAAGCTCTCTCTGGCACAGAGGGATGAAATGGACATTCCCCTGTTGTCCCATGAACTGGGAGAGGCCATAATCCAGATGTCCCCTGGCCATGCACCGGGGGTCGATGGACTCCCAGTGGAGTTTTATAAAAAAAAGTCTAATTGCACTGGACTTCTTTTGCGTGTTGCGTGAATGCGTTGGGGTAGGATAGTTGCCGATATGCTGCCGTCGGGCAGTTCTGACTCTCCTGCCCAAAAAAGAGGACTACATGAACTTAAGAACTGGAGGCCTGTGGCATTGCTCTGTGCGGACTACAAGATATTTATGCCAGGGTCCTCGCTAACAGACGGAAGTCCCATCTGGACTCTATAGTACACAAGAACCAGACATGTTGTGTACCGGGATGCTCAATCACGGACAACATGTTCTTAGTCAGGAACATGTTGGTCATGTCGAGAGGTTCTAATGTGAACTTTGGACATGTCTCTTTCGACCAAGAGAAGGCTTTTGATAGAGTGGACCATGAGTATCTGTTAACTTCTTAATAGGGGGCGCTGTTTTCACTTTGGGAAAGAATCGTGCCCAAATTAAACGGCCTCGTACTCTGTTTTAGATCATACAATATGCATATTATTATTACTATTGGATAGAAAACACTCTGACGTTTCTAAAACTGTTTGAATTATATCTGTGAGTAAAACAGAACTCATTTGGCAGCAAACTTCCAAACAGGAAGTGAAAATTCTGAAAATGGGGCTCTGTGTCAGGGCCTGCCTATTCAACTGGCTTATATTTATGGATCTGTATGCACTTCATACGCCTTCCACTAGATGTCAACAGGCAGTAGAATGTTGAATGGGGTGTCTAGCTTGATGTGAGACCGAATGAGAGCTTTTGGAGTGACAGGTCCGCTCTTTTGTCAGTATTCAACTGCACACCAGGAAACCTCACATTGTCTTCTGAAATGCGTTATGTATACACGACGAAATGCTATATACATATGAGAAAAACATCATAACGTAGGATTTTCAACCGAGTTTGACCAGTTTATTCGACGTTTATTGGGAATTTTGGAATGTTTCGTTCCATGCGCAAAGATTTCTTGGACATGTGCCCTCCACATGGCTAGCCAAAGTTGCTAATTCGACAGAAGAAATGGACATTCTAAAACAAAACAACGATTTATTCTGGAACTAGGACTCCTTGCACAACATTCTGATGGAAGATCATCAAAAGTAAGAGAATATTTATGATGTTATTTCGTATTTTTGTGGAATATGTTGGCTCCAACAAGGCGGAGAATTGGTGAGCGCTGTCTCACAATATTGCATGCTGTATGTTGTACTAAAATCAAACTTAGCGGTTGCATTAAGAACCAGTGTATCTTTCATTTGCTGCACAACATGTATTTTTTAGTAAAGTTTATGATGAGTTCTTTGGTTAGATTACGTGACTGTCCAAAATATCTCCGGACAATTTGGTGCATCATGGCTACATATTCACAATGTAAAACCAGGATTTGTACCTCTAAATATGCACATTTTCGAACAAAACATAAATGTATTGTATAACATGATGTTATAAGACTGTCATCTGATGAAGTTGTTCAAAGGTTAGTGATAAATTTTATCTCTATTTCTGGGTTTTGTGAAAGCTATGTTGACGGTGAATAAATGGCGTTGTGTGTTTGGCTATTGTGGTGAGCTAATATAAATATATATTGTGTTTTCGCTGTAAAACACTTTAAAAAATCGGAAATATTGGCTGGATTCACAAGATGTTTATCTTTCATTTGCTGTATTGGACTTGTGATTTCATGAAATTATATTATATGATATCCCTGTCGCGTTAGGCTAGGCTATGCTAATCAGCTTTTTTGATGAGGAGGATCCCGGATCCGGGAGAGAGAAGCGGTAGAGGTTAAATGTGATGTCGGTGTTTGGGTTTGGGGAAATGTTTTTGGCCTATGTGAAGATGTTGTATAGTGGGGCGTCATGTATGGTCAAGGCGGGGTGGGGTTCTCAGTAGGCCAGTCTGGGTGAGGCGGGGCATTAGACAAGGATGCCCTCAATCGGGGCAGTTATATACACTAGCCATTGAGCCTGTTTTGGGCCTCATACACAGGAGACTGCAGGGAGTGTGCTGGACAGGCATGGGTGTGTTGACAGGCATACGAGTGTCAGCGTATGCAGATTACATTTCTGTGATGGTCAGGGATGGGCAGGATATGCAGGCACTAGAGACTAGTTTGAAGTTGTACGAGGGAGCTTCGTCAGCTAAGGTGAACTAGGGCAAGAGCAAAGCTCTGTTATGTGGGGCATGGATGGATAGGGCCCCTTCCAGGGTGTTTGCAGTGGGGTTGTGAAGGGCTTAACATGTTAGGGGTGTACCTGGGCTCAGAGAAGTGGGTAAGGAAGAACTGGGAGGGGCTGTCACAGGCAGTGGTATCAAGACTGGCCAGGTGGAGGTGGCTCTTGTCCCAAGTGGCATATAGAGGGAAGGTGCTGATAATGAACAATCTGGCGGCATCTTCCCTGTGGCATAAACTGGCTGTCCTCAACCCCCCCGCAAGCTGGTGGATTTCTTCTGGTCGGGCCATCACTGGCTGAGGTTGTCCATACACAAATGTATTTTTATTTAACCTTTATTTAACTAGGCAAGTCAGTTAAGAACAAATTCTTATTTACAATGACGGCCTACCAAAAGGCAAAAGGCCTCCTGCGGGGATGGGGGCCTGGGATTAAAAAATAAATACAACATAAATATAAGACAAAACACATATCACAACAATTTTGACAACACTACATGAAGAGCGACCTAAGACAACAACATAGCAAGGCAGCAACACATGACAACACAGCATGGTAGCAACACAACATAACAACATGGTAGAAACACAACATGGTAGCAGCACAAAACATGGTACAAACATTATTGGGCACAGACAACAACACAAAGGGCAAGAAGGTAGAGGCAACAATACATCACGCAAAGCAGCCACAACTGTCAGTAAGAGTGTCCATGATTGAGTCTTTGAATGAAGAGATTTAGATAAAACTGTCCAGTTTGAGTGTTTGTGTGTGCTTTGGGTTAACAGAATGTGACTGGCAGAACGGGTGTTGTATGTGGAGGATGAGGGCTGAAGTAGATATCTAAGATAGGGGGGAGTGAGGCCTAAGAGGGTTTTGTAAATAAGCATCAACCAGTGGGTCTTGCGACGGGTATACAGAGATGACCAGTTTGCAGAGGAGTATAGAGTGCAGTGATGTGCCCTATAAGGAGCATTGGTGGCAAATCTGATGGCCGAAAGGTAAAGAACATCTAGCCCCTCGAGAGCACCCTTACCTGCCAATCTATAAATTATGTATCCGTAATCTAGCATGGGGTGGATGGTAATCTGAATCAGAGTTAGTTTGGCAGCTGGGGTGAAAGAGGAGTGATTAAGATAGAGGAAACCAAGTCTAAGTCCATCCACATGAATTTATCCGACCAAAAAGAAGACGGAACACTCACTTTCCCTATTAAGGTAAATATAAATATATTTTAAAAAGAGGTTGTTTTGCAATATGCACGAGTAATTAATACCTTTTCTTTATTTATTATTGAGCACCGCGCCCTAATCGTTAANGTTAAGAACAAATTCTTATTTACAATGACGGCCTACCAAAAGGCAAAAGGCCTCCTGCGGGGATGGGGGCCTGGGATTAAAAAATAAATACAACATAAATATAAGACAAAACACATATCACAACAATTTTGACAACACTACATGAAGAGCGACCTAAGACAACAACATAGCAAGGCAGCAACACATGACAACACAGCATGGTAGCAACACAACATAACAACATGGTAGAAACACAACATGGTAGCAGCACAAAACATGGTACAAACATTATTGGGCACAGACAACAACACAAAGGGCAAGAAGGTAGAGGCAACAATACATCACGCAAAGCAGCCACAACTGTCAGTAAGAGTGTCCATGATTGAGTCTTTGAATGAAGAGATTTAGATAAAACTGTCCAGTTTGAGTGTTTGTGTGTGCTTTGGGTTAACAGAATGTGACTGGCAGAACGGGTGTTGTATGTGGAGGATGAGGGCTGAAGTAGATATCTAAGATAGGGGGGAGTGAGGCCTAAGAGGGTTTTGTAAATAAGCATCAACCAGTGGGTCTTGCGACGGGTATACAGAGATGACCAGTTTGCAGAGGAGTATAGAGTGCAGTGATGTGCCCTATAAGGAGCATTGGTGGCAAATCTGATGGCCGAAAGGTAAAGAACATCTAGCCCCTCGAGAGCACCCTTACCTGCCAATCTATAAATTATGTATCCGTAATCTAGCATGGGGTGGATGGTAATCTGAATCAGAGTTAGTTTGGCAGCTGGGGTGAAAGAGGAGTGATTAAGATAGAGGAAACCAAGTCTAAGTCCATCCACATGAATTTATCCGACCAAAAAGAAGACGGAACACTCACTTTCCCTATTAAGGTAAATATAAATATATTTTAAAAAGAGGTTGTTTTGCAATATGCACGAGTAATTAATACCTTTTCTTTATTTATTATTGAGCACCGCGCCCTAATCGTTAATTCACACCTCGACCGGTGTGGCTCGGTAGGCTGTTCTATATTAGACATAAGTTATCGGTACATTTTGATATCTCTTTCGAATATCGCTTTCCTTGTTTGATGTTGTTTTTGGCTACTTGTGACTTTGAATGCAACTGGGTGAGCTTGGGTTTCCGAATGAGAATAATATAATATGCCGGTTGGTCCCGTGTGGCTCAGTTGGTAGAGCATGGCGCTTGCAACGCCAGGGTTGTGGGTTCATTCCCCACGGGGGGACCAGGATGAATATGTATGAACTTTCCAATTTGTAAGTCGCTCTGGATAAGAGCGTCTGCTAAATGACTTAAATGTAAATGTAAATGTAGATTTAACTTTAGCCTGCAGCTTTGATATGTGCTGAGAGAAGGACAGTGTACCGTCTAGCCATACTCCCAAGTACTTGTATGAGATTACTACCTCCAGCTCTTAACCCTCAGAGGTAGTAATAACCTGTAGGAAGAGGGGCATTCTTCTTACCAAACCACATGGCCTTTGTTTTGGAGGTGTTCAGAACAAGGTTAAGGGTAGAGAAAGCTTGTTGGACACTAAGAAAGCTTTGTTGTAGAGCATTTAACACAAAATCCAGGGAAGGGCCAGCTGAGTATAAGACTGTATCATCTGCATATAAATGGATGAGAGAGCTTGGCGAAAGGCTCGCCTGAGCTATGTTGTTGATGTAAATTGAAAAGAGCGTGGGGCCTAGTATCGAGCCTTGGGGCACTCCCTTGGTGACAGGCAGTGACTGAGACAGCAGATTTTCTGACTTTATACACTGCACTCTTTGAGAGAGGTAGTTAGCAAACCAGCCCAAAGACCCCCCAGAGACACCAATACTCCTTAGCCGGCACACAAGAATATAATTGTCTACTGTATCAAAAGCTTTGGCCAAGTCAATTAAAATAGCAGCACAATATTGCTTAGAATCAAGGACAATGGTGACATCATTGAGCACCTTTAAGGTTGCAGTGACACATCCATAACCTGAGCGGAAACCAGATTGCATACCAGAGAGAATACTATAGACATCAAGAAAGTCAGTCAGTTGATTATTGACAAGTTTTTCCAACACGTTTGATAAACAGKGCAAAATAGAAATAGGCCAATAACAGTTAGCATCAGCTTGATCTCCCCCTTTAAATAAAGGACAAACCGTGGCTGCCTTCCAAGCATTGGGAATCTCCCCAGAAAGGAGAGACAGGTTAAAAAGGTTGGAGATAGTCTTGGAGATGTTAGCGGCAGCAACCTTAAAGAAGAAAGGGTCTAAACCATCTGACCCAGATATTTATTTGGTGTCAAGTTAAAGGAGCTCCTTTAGCACCTCGGACTCAGTGACTGGCTGCAGGGAGAAACTTTGTAGCGGGGCAGGGGAAAAAGATGGAGAAGCATCGGGGATAGTCGCATTAGAAGGGGTGGGAGATGAGGAAATGTTGGACGTTCAAGGAGGCATGGCTGAATCAAATAGGAATCCTGACCTAATGAAGTGGTGATTAAAGAGCTCAGCCATGTGCTCCTTGTCAGTAACAACCACATCATCAACATTAAGGGACATGGGCAGCTGTGAGGAGGAGGGTTTATTCTCCAGGTCTTTAACTGTTTTCCAGAACTTCTTGGGGTTAGGACCCACAGAGAGAGAACTGCTCCTTAATGTAACTAACTTTGTCCTTCCGGATAGCCTGAGTGCACTTATTCCTCATGTTTCTGAACGAGAGCCAGTCTGCCTGAGTATGCGTATGTCGAGCCTTTCGCCAAATACAATTCTTGAGGTAGAGTAACTCTGCAAGATCACGGTCGAACCAGGGGCYGAACCTGTTTTTATTCTCATTTTCTTTATGGGGGCGTGTTTGTTAACAATACCACTGAAAATATCAARAAAGAAGATCCAAGCGTCTTCGACAGAGGGGATCAAGCTAAAAATACCATTTTACAGAGGCCAGTTCATGAAGGAAKGCTTACTCATAAAMAWWWTTTGTAAGCGTCTATGACAAATCAGGACAGGTCGTTTCACTGAGCAGCCATTACGAACGCAAGGTGTAAAAACTGTGCTCACTAAGGTCATTACAGAAAACACAGACTGATACCGATCAGGATTATTTGTGTGGATAACATTGAGGAGAGTAGCCTTTTCTGGGTGTTTGGAGTCATACCGTGTGGGATTGGTAATAATCGGAGAAAGATTTAGGAAGTCCCATTGTTTTAGGACTTGGTGTAAGGACAAATTCAGACTTAGTGTAAGGGGCCAGGAGAGAGCTTAGGGCAGGTAGGGTACAGGCTGGTGCTGATGGAGGACGATAGCACCCAGAAACAGTCAAATAACTATTTGAAAGTTTAATACTTAAAACCAGCAAATCAAATAGTTTGGGGACAGACTTGGTGGAGACAACCGAGCACTGAAGGTGATCCTTGGTAAAGATTGCCACTCCCCCACCTTTGGAAGATGTGTCTTTCCGAAAAAGGTTCTAACCAGAAAGGTTAACATCAGTATTCAAAACACTCTTCCTTAACCACGTCTCAGTAATGACCAACACATCTGGATTGGAGCTGTGAACCCACACTTTCAATTGATCCATTTTAGGTTATAAGCTTCTAGTGTTAACGTGCAGAAAACCCAGGTTTTTACGAGAGCAGAAATCAGTGAAGCAGATTTCAGAGCACAAGTCAAAATTGGGGCTAGCAACAGTAGATGGGCCAGGGTGTACATGCACATTTCCAGATATCATCAACAGTAATACAATCAAGGCACGGCATAGTAGAGGGAGAGCTCTGCAGTGTTGATTTATGACATCTGAATGTGCATCAGATGGCAACAAGATCATATTGTACAGCAATTTCATCAGGTAACATGAATACAAAGCTGGCGAGAGGTGGTTAGAATAGGATGGGAGGCCAAAAGTCTGTGTAACCAATAGAGAGTCAGAGTTCCGAGTGTGGGAACAAACATAGTCTGTCCCACNCGAGAGGTGGTTAGAATAGGATGGGAGGCCAAAAGTCTGTGTAACCAATAGAGAGTCAGAGTTCCGAGTGTGGGAACAAACATAGTCTGTCCCACAGTTGGGTAAAGGAAGGAGGACAGGGCCTGGTTGAACTGTAGAGCAGGGTGGCTGCATTCTAACTAAAGGCGGTGCAGAGACTGCTGTATCATACTGATGTCGGCTAGAGGGAACCAGCACACGTGCTGCTGAGGAGAGCTGGCGGATTAGCGTTGGACCGGAAGCTATTCCTCATGAGGCTGAAGAGGCTGAGTACAGCAGGTCTCTCTGATTTTTACTCTGCAGGGTGCTGAGGGCCAGGCAGCTGCTAAGGCCCACACTAGAAGGGTGTGTGGAGCCTGGGCTGTGGGTGTGGGAGGCCCCTACGTTCCACAACCCAGCCATCCTTTAGAGAACGGTTCAGTCGGCCACCCTGCGGAAGCGGCTGATTGCAACGGGTTTACTAACGCTGCGTGACCTGCGGCTGCTGGGGAAGAAGGGGTGGGAAACCACGGAAGTCCTGGCACAACAAACAGGAATAACATCTCTTAGGCTGCTGGAGAGATTCCTGGAGGAGGTCCAGGAAGCACTGTCTGAGCCGGTAAGGGGGATGTTTGAGCGGCCAAAGGGGGAGGGGCCACCAATGTTTCTGCCACTGTAGGTGACGGCAGAGACTGGGGACGGCATAGACTGGGGACTCGGGACTTGTTCGATTTTAACACTCCGAGCCTGTGGGAGTTTGAGGAGGTGGGAGGTAAAGCCCTCTACAACCTCTGCATTAAGGTAAGGAACATTAGCAGCCTAACAGGAGTGAAGGCACATCAGTGGCAGGGGGTATGTGGGGTGGAGAGTTGGTGGGTTTTAGATGGAGGGGGCTTTACAAACTCCCAGTACCGAAGAGGTCAGGGGACCTCCAGTGGAGGGTTCTACATGGAGCCCTGGCCACTARCAGCTGGTTAGCACGGGTTGAACCGGGAATCGGGCAGGGGTGTCCTTTCTGTGTCATGAGTGAAACTGTGATTAATGTGTTTTCTGTGTGTGCCAGGTTAATGCCATTAATGTCTCTGTTGGAATGTCTGTGTGAGAGGTTGGGGGTGGGTCTTACTGTTGGAATGTCTGTGTGAGAGGTTGGGGGTGGGTCTTACTGTTGGAATGTCTGGGTGAGAGGTTGAGGCGTGGGTCTTACTGTTGGAATGTCTGTGTGAGAGGTTGGGGTGGGTCTTACTGTGGAATGTCTGTGTGAGGTTGGGGTGGGTCTTTACTGTTGGAATGTCTGTGTGAGAGGTTGGGGTGGGTCTTACTGTTTGGAATGTCTGTGTGAGAGGTTGGGGGTGGGTCTTACTGTTGGAATGTCTGTGTGAGAGGTTGGGGGTGGGTCTTACTGTTGGAATGTCTGTGTGGAGGTTGGGGTGGTCTTACTGTTGGAATGTCTGAATGTGAGAGGTTGGGGGTGGGTCTTACTGTTGGAATGTCTGTGTGAGAGGTTGGGGGTGGGTCTTACTGTTGGAATGTCTGTGTGAGAGGTTGGGGTGGGTCTATTATATAATGGGATAATCTCAGTGCGCCTTTGGGTAGAATTTGATTTCCATAAAATGATAAAAAGTGTGGAGATGTTTCAGGAGATATGGTGTGTCGGAGAGTGCCGTCTGTACAGCTGGGGAAGATATATGGTTGTAGAAGTGGTGAGGTTTTGGTTATTGTGATGTGTGGTGTTGTTTTGTATCGTGGGGTAGAGGGCAAAGTAAGTATGCAGTACAGGGGATATTTGTTTTTTAAAGGGAGGGGGGGGCGTGGGGTGGTGAGGTTTTAATGAAATGAGGATGTATCATTAAAGAAACAAGAACTCCCATTTGTCTTACCTGAGCGCAGCTGTTTAATGCGTCCCTGGCTGGAGCTGGGCTCTATAGGGAGGAAGTCTTTGAACCAGGAGATCTCTGGGTCAGGGATGCCACTGGCAGCACACAGCATGGTGGTCGTCCTGGTCCTCTCTACCACCTTCAGCTGAGGACCCATGTCAATGCTGGGGAAACCAAACGGCAACAGGTCCTCTGGAGGAGGAGGGGGGGGTTGTTATTAGTTGTTATTCAAAGAGTTTTTCATTGTAAAGAATTTCCATTTGTCTCTGAAGACAGTTCCACAGAAAATGTGATTTAGAATGTCTGTTGTCATGGAATGTTTGATGTTTGGTGCCAACGTGGAGTATAGATGTCCTGTTGGTTCAATGCTATAAAAGTCATCCTTGTAAGTGTTGCATGCCATTTACTCTCTCCATAACATCTGGAGTCCACTCTCACACACCACACATTTACATTACATTTAAGTCATTTAGCAGACGCTCTTATCCAGAGCGACCTAGGGTCTAGGGTGGCTAGACTCCCAATCGCACTTCAAACTACAATTCCTGTTGATTCATTATTTGTCTTCGCTAGCCTAGCTGGCCAGCGGTCACTAGATTAGGTCAACTGTGTTAGCAAACATACAAGTGATCCAGTAAGCCTTCCTTCAGTCAATAAGCCTGGGGACTAGCCAGCTCATTGTGTTAACACAGTACAGTAGCTAATACATCTTCTGCCAGGCTCCAACATGGCCTGTCCAACATGGCCTGTTGACACACATATTCCTCAGTTGGCCAAGGTCATATACATCCTACAGTAAAATGTACTGTTAGTCCCATTGGAAAAAAAAGTGTCTACTAAGTGGCATATATCTTGACTTATTACATCCAGACTTTTACAGACAGTGGGCTATCCCGTCCTCCCCTCTTTTCCCATAGGCCTGGTAATAGTGTCAGCTCCATGATGAAGACAGAGAGCGGGGTCCCTGAGATGAAGACAGTCAGGTGTAACTGTGAGGTGAACTGATATCCTCTGTGTTCTTCCGTATCGTGTTGTCATAGTAACTATGCACAGGGTTTCTCCTCAGATACAACTGACTCAATTAGGCAGTGAGATAGCAGGGAGGGGCATGGCACAGGGCGTAGTAACGACTTGTTAGCTGGCTAATTGTTAAAGTGTACAAACGGTTAGAAGGAAGGATGTCCAACTGCGTTGGGGCTTCATGTCATGTGTATGTGTGTTTATACTATACTACCAGGGAATGGGGAGAAATACATCCAAAAAATGTACACAGATACCTGTACAGACACACACACACACACACACACACACACACACACACACACACACACACACACACACACACACACACACACACACATTTTCTCTGGTGAATTGGCTTCAGCTTCTCTCTGACTGTGGTCCAGATGGCCAGCCACATAATCATCTGTCTATCAGTCCTCCCTCCTCCTTTCTCTCCCCCACCTGACACCCCTCTCCTCCACATGCGTGCACACAATTACACGAACGCACACACCCGCGCATACAATTACATGAACGCACACACACGCGCATACAATTACACGAACGCACACACACACACAAACTGGGTACTGTACCATTTTCCGTTCCCTCCTGGGATAGAACATTTGTCACCATGACTAATTGAGTGTCAATTAGATCGAAACCCACTGAACTGGACTCAGTTCTATCATATACGCAACATAGTTTCTAACTAATGTTTCTAACAAATGTAACTATGGGCAAAATAAGAATGAAAACTCTTCCTGTGTAGTTGTTATTTCTTACCGCCATGGTTCACCCTGCCACCCAGTCAGTAGTGTGACTGGCTGTAACATCTGTCTTCCGTTTCAGTACGGGGAGAGGAGAGGAGAGGAGAGGAGAGGAGAGGAGAGGAGAGATGAGAGGAGCAGAGAACTGACCCCTCAGAGAGCCTGTCAGATAAGATCCACTCAGGAGGAAAGAAGACGAGGAGGCAAAAATTGTAAGATGCAGAGAGGAGAACATGGCAGGTGTGAGGTAAGAGAGGGGGAAGGGAGGACCAGGTGTGGGAGGAGAGGGGGTGGAAGATGAGGAAAAGAAAGAAGACGAGACTCAGTAAAAATAATGTCCAGGTCAGGTCACTACCATTGACTGGGTTTTGATCACATCCTGGCCAGCTGTCCAGAGGACACCCATCAGTGTGTGTTGGGGGGGGGATCAATGCTAATGACCTGGTTGAATGGATGCCAGCGATACCTCCATCGACAGGAGGGAGAGAGTGAGGTCAGAAGGCAAGAGAGCCAGGTCGGAAGGCAAGGCCTCTTGAGGAGAAATATATTCATGGCTCATACATCTGTTCCCCACTGTCATCCTCCCAGGAGAGAGCGAGAGAGCGAGAGAGAGAGAGAGCGGAGAGAGAGGGAGAGAGAGAGAGCGAGAGAGAGAGCGAGAGAGAGAGCGAGAGAGAGAGAGCGAGAGAGAGAGCGAGAGAGAGCGGAGCGAGAGAGAGCGAGAGAGAGGCGGAGAGAAGAGAGCGAGAGAGAGCGAGAGAGCACATTCAGATTGGTGAGCAACCGAGGTAGAGGCCAGAGCCAGAGAGGATACGGGAGAGAGGACCGAAGGTAGTCCGCTGGGCAGAGAGAGAGAGGCAGCTAGCACCAGAGAGCCTGATTGTGAAGGCCCGTATAGAAGCCATCATGGCGGTCCATACGCGCCACGCCATGTCAAAAGTGGGTCATACAACACGGCAGACAACTCTCAATTTCTAGATCAGCTTGCAGCAATAACATTCTTCAACAGGAAGGGAGCCAGGGCAACCAGAGCAAAGCCATATGTTGTCATTTGGGATACGTGGTTCCATTGGCTTCTCTCTGGTTTGCCCTGGTTGCATGACACCCAGTTCACTGTTCTTTTCTTGCCAGTATATTCCCCATTTTGGCATCCGATTGAGGAATTTTTTTCAGCATAGGTGGTGGAGAAGTGATGAACGGAACCCCTAACGCCAGCAACTTCTGGGGCAATGGTGGACGCCTGTGGTGAGTGTTTTGTGGAGTCTATCTAGGGTTTTCAAGGCACACAGAGCATTTTTCCCGACGCTGCTGGCAGAGCAAGCAATGTTGTGAAGTTTGATGAGATATTATGGGCTGAGCCAGACTTGAAACGAGATGATGAGGAACTGTGGCTGGTGCTGAGTAACTGTAATTTGCTGCATTTGAGAAATATAAAGCTTCTTTGTGAAATTGGGTTATTGAAATGTGCATACGGACTTTCCTTCATGTTTTGGGTCAGTTGTGACATTTCAAAGGTTTTTTGACCAAAAGCATATAAGTAGTTTCCCTTATAGTATTTTATCTGCTACTAATGTAAGAGGTATTTATTACAGTACTGATGTTTTGATTTCTTCACACACGTTGTCGGTGTCTGAAGTGTTAATCTGGATAGTCAGTGCTGTTATTCTAACAGTTCAAATCTATTTCTACTGAATAACCTATTCTAAAACATTTTGGTGAGTGTTTTTTTTGAATTCATTACCTTCTCCAATGGCAGTGGTTTAACAGAAGTCATGTATCCGTGTTTTGAACAGCTTGTGTGTGTTCGTCTGAGAGGGCAAAGTTTGAAATTGGGAACAGAAGTTAGTCCTCTAAAATTGTGTGGTGAAACTATTTGATCCCGAATGGTACCTCACCCTGTGCATGTTTCACATCTGTCTTCTTTACTGGAGATTGTGTCTGAGAATCGTTGAGACAAAAACTTTTAACGAGCGAAGCAGGACTGTTGAGGGCTATCACAAGGTAGAAGAAATGAGACAGAAAAGGCACGGATGTGAAAACGGGGGACAGGAGGAGTCAGAAGAATTGGTCTTGTGATGCTACAAACGGGGACTGATGTAGGATTAACTATATGCGTACTAGTATTGGATGGAATCAGAGCGAGGTGGTTTAGGGAGAAACACTGATGGACTTAACAGGAGAAGTGGCACATAAAATTGTTATGAAGAGGAACAAAAAGACATTAAAAGCAAAGCATATGGTTGATTTCATGGCATGGTCAGGGTGACAGGGTGGTAGCCAATGTTTACAGCCTGGAATGCATTAGTCAAGGGGACAAAATGAGCTGGTTCTTCTCTCTTTTGTCCAATTGTGGAGGTGATTCCGCACGTGTTATGGAATGGAAGCGTCTACGCTTAAGGGCTACAGACAGCAGTAAATGTGCTCATGTTTTAGGGGAAAGTGAATGCCCTCATTCATTTTAGACCCGAGTCTGTTTTATGAAAGCGTGGATTTTCCTTCAATCTATATTTAATCACATCGGTGGATATAGAGCCTGCCTGCCCTGATCACAGCCTGGGCAGACACGTATGTTTAGTATTATTTGCCAACCCGGCTGTGCTATGGTTAAGATCTGGAAATGGGTTCAATTGTGAGGTGTGTATTATGGGCGTGTTCCGTGTGTGTATGGTTTTTGTCTGGATTGATAGAGCATGGTCAGGCATTTATATTGCTTGCTTGTAAATCCTGAACAGAATGTAGAATTCTGGCACAACGAAATGAATGCTCCTCTCTTCATCTCTCTCATCTCTCTCTCTCTTCTCTCTTCAGTCTCATTTCTC